>NW_009954442.1:1514696-1521720 GCF_000747805.2 Chaetura pelagica | reverse complement strand
AAAAAAAAAAAAAAAAAAAAAAGCTGCTTGAAAAGAGGTTCAATTGATTTAATGTTGGGATTGTTGTTTCTTTTTCAAATTCTGGAGTGTGACTACCTTGCATGTAGCTACATGCTCTGAAGCTGGAAACAGGGTTAAATGATATGCAATCATCTCACAAGTGTTGTTTTTTTCCTCTTCTTAATGCATCTCTGGTTTAAAAACTGGGTACTAATATAGAAAATATTAAAAATATTTTCAATAGATAATAATAAGAGGAACTACCAAAGAGTATTTCTGGACATACTGTAAACTACATTAAAAACTTTGCTAAATGTTTAGAAAGACAAGCAACTGGATAGAAGAAGAGGATAAAAACTGTTAAATATAAAGACAGCATTTCCAGCTCAGGTAATTTCTGAACCACAAACCAGTGAAAGATTCATGACAATGCACAGCTGTTTCAATACTTTTAATCAGTCATACTTCTGCTCTCCCTATGCATCCACTACTGGTCACTGCTGGGAACAGAATACAATGCTGGATGAAAAACCTTTTGATCTGATTAATTTAAACTATTCTGTTGGCACACAGATCTACTACAGAGGCTTTAAAATTTCTCTGGTGTACAAAAGCAGAAATTAATGTATTTTCATGCTTCATTGCTTGGTGTTTACTTGGCTATTTATGAGACAACCTGCAAAATTCCAAGTTATGAGAAGAACTAATGATGTCTAGATTGTTATCAGCTATTCTTGCTTAAGCTATTTATTAACTGTCTTTCACTTTCACATTTCACAATTACACTGTCAGTCTAGGCGCTTTTTTTTCCCCCCACCCTTTCAGAACAAAGGAAAATGTGAAGAAGGGAATTAATTAATAAATAACAATAACTGCATCTTTTTGTAATTGAAACAAAATATTGTCACCGTCACTTCAGCTAGGAACTGTGGAGTAAAATACTACACTGTGAATTCACATGCAAAACTTAACATTTTAGGGTAACAGGAGCACCTTAGGATGCCTTCAAATATTCTGTTTTGTAGATGATTTTTTTGCAGTTATATATATTTGGACATACTATTTGTGATTATTTTTTTTTTTTCATGAACAATACCTCTGGGAAATATTAACCCTTGATTGCTACTTCAGAGACAAAAATTCTAGCTTATACAAATATACCTAACATATATAATGAATTAATGGAATTAGATTATTTATTCTCCTGCAGATATTTTTAGATAATTAAACAAATGTATCCAAAAATAGACACATGAAAATATATTCTCAAGGCCATTTTAACCTCACAGAATTAGCAAGGCTGGAAAAGACCTTTAAGATCATCAAGTCCAGCCTTTGACCTAACACCACTACATCTGCTAGACCATGGCACTAAGTGCTACATCCAGCCTTTCCTTGAACACATCCAGGGCCGGTGCTTCCAGCACTTCCCTGGGAAGACCACTCCAATGTCTAATCACCCTTCCTGTGAGGAAGTACTTCCTAATATCCAACCTAAACCTTCCCTGGAGCAGCTTGAGGCTATACCTTCTTGTCTTGTTGCTAGTTGCCTGGAAGATGAGCCCATGCCCCACCTGACTACAACCTCCCTTCAGGTAGTTGAAGAGAGTGATAAGGTCACCCCAAGTCTCCTCTTCTCCAGGATAAACTACCCCAGTTCCCTCAGCCTATTCCTATAAGATTTTCCCTCTAGTCCTTTCAACAGCCTTGTTGCTCTCCTCTGCACCTGCTCCAGCATCTCAATATCTTTCATAAAGTGAGGGGCCCAGAACTGGACACAAGACTCACAGTGAGGCCTCGCCAGTGCTGTGTACAGGGGGAGAATTACATCTCTGCTCCTGCTGGCTACACTATTCCTGATACAACCCAGGATGCCATCCAGGCCACCTGGGCACACTGCTAACTCATGTTCAACCAGCTGTCAACCCAGGTCCCTCTCTGCCAGGCTGATCTCCAGCCACTCTTCCCCCAGTCTGTAGTGCTGCCTGGGGTTACTGTGGCCAAGTTGTAGGACTCTGCACTTGGTCTTACTGAATTTCATTCTATTGGTCTCGGCCCATCAATCCAACCTGTCCAGGTCCTCCTGCAGCTTGTTCCTACTCTCCAGCAGATCAACACTCCCCCCCATCTTGGTGTCATCTGTGAACTTACTGAGGGTGGACTCAATCCCCACATCCAGGTTATCAATAAAGACATTGAATAGGACTGGGCCCAGTACTGACCCCTGGGGGACACCACTGGTCACCAGATGCCAGCCTCTCTGGGCCCAGTCATCCAACCAGTTTTTGATCCAGCAAAGGGTGCATCTGTTGAAGCTGTGGGTTGCTTGCTTCTCCAGGAGGATGCTGTGGGAGACTGTGTCAAAGACCTTGCTGAAGTCACAGTAGACCACATACACAGCCTTCCCCTCATCCACTAGGCTGGTCACCCAGACAAAAGGAAATTAGACTAGTCAGGCAGGACCTTCCTTTCCTGAACCCATGTTGGCTGGACCTGATCCCCTGGTTGTCTTCTACATGCCGCTTGATGGCACTCAGGATGATTTGCTCCATAACCTTGCCAGGCACTGAGGTCAGGCTGACAAGCCTATAGTTACCTGAATCCTCCTTCCACCCCTTCTTGTGGATGGGCATCACATTGGCCGACCTTCAGTCATCTGGGACCTCCTCAGTCAGCCAGGACTAGTGATAAATGATTGAGAGCAGCCTACCCCATTCTTCTGCCAGCTCCCTCAGCACCCTAGGATGAATATCATCTGGACCCATGGACTTGTTGGGATCTAAGTGGCACAGCAGGTCCCTAACTACTTCCTCCTGGACTGCAGGAGGGGGATTCTGGTCCCCATCCCTGTCTACCAACTCCAGAGCCCAGTTGTCCTGAGGGTAGCTATTCTTTTAGTTAAAGACTGAGGCAAAGAAGGTGTTAAGTGCCTCAGCCTTTTCCTTGTCCTCTCAAACTTTAACATTTACATTTCATATTAAATTATACCTCAGCTAACTGGCTAGAATATCAAACCTGTTTATTAAGCAAAATACAACTACAGTGAGGTAATTTGTGGTGATGTCACCTGCATTTACCTTCAGGTTAAGAGGGAATTTGCTCAATTAAAATGACTACTCAGATATAATTACTAATGAGATGGGCATGAAAACATATGCAGGAACAATGAGTTACAGGATTTTAAATTTTTGCTATAGAAACAATGTACACCTGTTATTTGTGCAGCTACTAAATTCTTTAACAGACACTAGGAAATCAAACACTGTCAGGTTAAAACATACATTATAAATGTACTGTTTTGTAGCTAAATTCTTCTCTGTATCTCCTCTTTCTTTCTCAACACTTCCTTTTAATCTTCTATTTTGCCTTTTCCAGTTATGATCTATCAATAAGGAATTTCATAGTTCTGGAATTGCAGACCTGTTGAGATTTGGGTTGTTTGTTTTGTTTGTTTTTATTTACATGCTCCTAGAACTAAATTAACTATTTTAGTTCTTTAAAAGAATGTAAGAATCTTGAAACAGAATCAATGTATATTTGATTAGATAATTTTGTCTGACATCTCTGATGTGGAAGAAAAGAATTACAGGTGCTTTACAGGTGAAATTTTGCCAAGCAATATTAAACTTTCCCATATTACATAGAAATTGTATTAATATTTAATAAAATGTCATAACATGACTACAAACTGTAGATATTAAGTTCCATATTCATTTTAGTAGCTTTGTGCAAGTTCACAGAATGGAAACAAAGCCAGAAATAAGGCTTTGAAAAAGAGAAAAGAGAAGTTTAAATTTGGAAAATTAGGAGGCTGAACATGAATGAGTTGCTAAAACAGCTTAAAAGCCATCAATGTAGCAGAGAATTAATTTGAGACTGAATTTAAAAGAGCCAGGAGAGCCAGGGAAAGACTACAAGTAGCAAAACGTGGCATGGCATAACAGAGAAAGCATTTACTTGGTGATGCAGCGGAGATACAAGAACATTGTGATTAAGAATGTGAGTAGGAATAAATGAGGTCAGGTAAATAATGAAGCTAATTTTTAAGATCACAGATACAGGAAAGAAACTGAAAGTGTTCTGAAAAGGAATAGATAATTATAAGTAGGTTAGAGAATGTTTTTAAAAAGGTAATCACATTGTAGGGTGCATAATGACAAAGAGGCTGGAGTAACATGCAATATATATTGTGCAGTGGAAATTTCTTCTTCACAGTATTTGGAAATGCAATTCAGGTGGAAAATCCAGGCACCTATGTAGTCACTTATTGTTATCACATCTCAGAATATTTTTAGAATGGACACAGTGTTTGCAGAATCTCTATTTCTTGATCTTACTATCAAATTCAAACTCAACAAGCTACTCTTAGTAAAATTAATACTGAGTAGAGGAATACTGCATTACACCTAATAGGTTCTAAAAGTAGCACACATTTCCACTAACTTATTTTATATGCATATAATTAATTTCTACCTCTTTTTTTATTAAATGCAAGTAGTGAAAAATATATAAAATTGAAAAACAAATATTTTGTTTTAAAAAAAACATCTGTCTAATTTTTTTTTTTTTTTTAATTGATTGGATATTCTTAGCTTTGAAAATTCTTCAAATATTTCAATCAGCAGCATCGTTCTGTTCAGCTAATCAAACCACTAGTCCCATGTGAAATTGCACAACACTCACACATTACATTAGTTCACTCTTAAAAGTTAATTGCATTAGGACACCAATAACATACCACTGGAGTCAAACGACAGAAACGAAGAGGAAAAAAAAAAAAAAAAAGCCTGCAAACACTTCAAAGTGTAGCCCTTATACTTAGGAGCCTTTTTAACTCTAGTGAATTTCTGTTCTGGAATGGCAAAAAAGTATTTAAATAATTCAGTTCTCTGGGACTACCTGAGATAGTCTAGGACACTTTAACAACCAGAGCTTTTTAAAAAAATGTGTATAACCAGGAACTGTTTGCACCCACAAAGTATCCAGATTAACTGTGAAAAAAAGCTAAGCACTTACAGCCTTCTCAGGATAAGCTTTCATGAATTAACACTGCAATTACATAATGAAAACAATAGCAAATGAAAACTTAAAGGAACTGTCCAAGAAGCAGACAAGGTTAAGCATTTTGATACTTGCAGGAAAATATTAAAATCATCACCTGATTAAGTGCTGGATGGCTACTAAAAATACAACAATTGCTTTTGAAGTGTGTTAGCAACTTACAACCACTCAAAAGAGAAAGGCAGCAACTCGGATGCCCACAGCACAAAAACATCCATGGAAAGCACTAGGAAGTAGTTTCCTGAGTTCTAGCAATGTACTGTCAATCTAGACCTATCTTTCTAGTTCCTAATCTACAGTAGTGGAATTCTACTAACCTTATTGAATGATCATCATAGAGAAAAGTTATATTGAAGACAAAAAATCAAACAAAACGCCCAAAGCCTAACATTTCAAATTATCCAGATTTTACACTAAGAGACTCAACACACGCAGTCTGTAATGAAGATATCTATAAACAAGTTTTTTTCTTTACATGATGTAAAAAATAAAAGTCAAAATCAGTAGTGGAAACATTACTCTTAGACATACAACAACATGACAACAAAGTTCACTTGTTAACTGTATGGACTGTTAAGTGTATGAAACAAATAGGCAACAGGCTATACTGAATATAACAACATCTCAGCACAAACTACATAGAAGCATAGTATGCACCCAGAAAACATGCCACTTCTGCTATTAATCCAGTAACAGACAGTTAATTTATTTTTCCCTCTCATCCTCCCCTTGTCTCAGCTGGTAGACCTTGACTTTCATCTGAAGCTATGGTCCTCTGCATGTGATGCCCCTGACACACCAGTGTCACCATGATGGTTGGGGTTGTTTTGTCTGGTTGGTTTTTGTTGTTGTTTTTTCTTGTTTCTTTGTTTTTTAAAGGAAGGAATATCTTTACAGCTTCTTTCCTCCTCACTCTCTCTGCTCCTTCTCCCTTTTCTGTTTTAGGTTTTTCGTTTCTGGCAGACAAGAGAATTATTTTTGAAATTCCTCTGTTAATACTCCAAAAACAAAGGATCAGAATACAAAATGAAGACAAATCAATATTAGATTTGCTTTATTTGTACGGAGAGATAAAACTGAAATTGAGATGTGCTCTCCACTGAACAAACAGAAGAAAAATATTTCAAACTAAGAAATAGAAAACTAGGAAAACTAATTTTATACACTTCTGGACTGAAGGAATAACAACCCTAATATATACCAAATGGCAACATAGAAGATGACATAATCAATTTACTGGATCAACCCACATTACATAAGCTAACTACTATTTTATTCAAATGAAGATGAAAACAGTTTTGGTAGAAGCTGCATATATTGTTACATTACCTAGGATGCTAAATATGAAAGAGTGAAACAAATGTGAAAGATCATAACAGAAATAAAGGTAGAAAAAACCAGAAGCCTAGAATATTATCTATCTAAAATATCAGACAAGAAACTTGCAGATTGTATTTTTATATGTCCATATGTTTTGTGGTTTAGACTTCTTTTAAATACACGTGACAATTCCATTTACATGAATGAGAGCAATGCTTTAAAGTTAAACCATTCTCTTGAAAAATGACACGAAGTATGACCTTTATTCTTATGCCTTGTTTATCCTTGAGAGGTAGACAAACTTTATTTGAATATGTTTTCCTAATGACTTGCAAAACATTTTGCAGAACTCATTCTATAAGAGAGTGCTACTCTTCTATATTAATAACTTTGGTCTTTTGACACCATAAGCAAAACTCTATTTTCTACTCTTTAAAAGAAATATATTTGTCTTTTAAGTTTGATGCCTCACTTCATCATCCACAGTTTATTTAAACCACCACTTCCACTCTAATCACATAACTATTGGGCAACTAAAATTTCTTTCTGCATTTTTAAGAATGTTTTGCTCCACCAAATTATATGCATTATTTCTTTGCTACAGCTAAGTTCTAATAAAGCAAAGGCTTTCCATAGAAAGAGT
>NW_009954442.1:1510187-1514498 GCF_000747805.2 Chaetura pelagica | reverse complement strand
AAAGAGTGTGAATTAAGTCAGAACACCACACTATTCCATACAATTTTTGTATTTTTCAAGTTCTCATTTTTGCTGGTGGTTTGGGTTCTTTTGTGCTTTCAGGACTGGAACTTCTGAAGGTTTGAACAGCTAAAAAAGTTACTGTTCCCACCTGCCTCAAATGTATTGTTCTTTTAAAAGGTATTAACTCTTCTTTCTTCGCCTTTCAGGTCACTGATCACCTCAGGCTAACAGACCCGTAAGAATAAAATTATATTGCTTAGAATACTTTTAAATCTCAGAAAACTATACTTAGTTAGTCACTTGATGTGATTGTATACAGAGTCAAATGCCTTTGGAATAAACATGGGAAATTCTATTAATATCTTCTTTTGTAGCTTAAGAAAATTAAACCATGTGATAGTGCAACATGGGAAAGGAATTTAGTTCAAGTATACAATGGTGCAATTAACACACTCCAGAAGTACCTCTAACTAGAAAACACAATCCTTATTTACTTTATCATATTCACATACAAACACCTCAGGTAATAATCTGAAAGCTATAATATACTAAAATAAATAAATGTCTCCTTTGACTTTCTGCACCAAATCAGGTAGACAAAGCTGAAATGAAGCTACTGGGGTCAAGGAAGCTTCTCTCAGTGATGAAGGTCAGTGAGGCCATTGAGAAAGAGGAGGCTCTGGAGCACATTTTCTCTCCAGTCCTGAGCATGTTAATAAAATGTGCTGGTGCTGAACATTAGGATTGCAGCATTTCTTGGTTTTGTTTGATTTTTGTTTATTTGATATTCTTCTGGTGTTATTGATAATTCCCAGCTGGAGACATGAAAATATGATTAGACTAACATACAAAGCAGATAATCACATCTTCGCTGTTCTTTATTAATGTCAAATCTAGATAAATTAATTAGTAAGAAAAAAATGTTAATAAACGAAGTTTTAAAATAGAGTAATGCTATCTGAAATTATGAAACAAAATTTTATTACACTATTGAGAAGTTAATCTGATATAAAGAGACTAGTAACAATGTAATAATGATACTGTTTAGAATGATGTTATAATTTTATCTCTGGAAAAATATTTTAAATTGCTTTTTTGTGGTAAAATCTCCTGTGGATTTGAAGAGTTTTTCCAGGAAACAAGTTCTGTCTTTATTTGTTTGCATTTCAAAGGTTTAATTAGGTGTAATAAAGGGTGAATATGTGAACACATTTTTTAAATCACATTAATTAAAAAGGTGAACACTCAAGTAAATGCAGTAGTTCTATACAGGAAGTTGAAATCCATACTCAGTACATCTCTCAAAAATCACTGAATCCATATGCTAAGTATTAAAATATTTGACAGTCTTCCTGTTATTTAATTGTATTTAAATAGAATCCAGCATTCCTACAAAGGACTGATGAAGTCTCCCCTTTGACAAAATTATACTTAGAAAAAACAGAGAAAGTAAGAAAGAATGAACTATTGTGACTTTTTTTTTTTCCTAATCAGCCTTTAAATTTTGAAGTTCCAGTGCCCAGAAGCCAAAGCTATGAAATGAATAAGCATCTCCATCTAAGCCACCTTAACAGCTCCTGTGACCATGTCTAATGAAAAGGAACAAGCAAATCACAATGATTAAGGCTCCTGTGCAGAAAGCTTTGATTTAGATACTGCCGTGAGCTTCCTCCATCAGAAAGAGACAGACAATATCATGCCACCAACTTATTGCATGAATACTTAAAGACAGCTGATAAAAAGTAAATTGCTTTCTTTCTCAGTCTCAGACGAAATTCTCTCTTCATATTTGCATAAAGTGAGAGACCTTTTTCAAGGGTTTGAAATGGGGATGCATAATGACATCCGGACTTGTACAGATCCTCAAGTTCCTTCAATTTTAGCCATTAGGAAAAAGTGAAGACCAGTCTATGTAGCAGTAAGGATTTACATTAGTATTGTGTCCTACATTTCATCTAGGCATTCTCTTGCACCAAATCCATGGTGGATATAACCAATTCTGCACACTGCCTAAACTCCAAAGGCATTCAAATCTTTTACTTAACATATAAAGGATAAAAAATTCTACAATTAAATATTTACAGATTTGCTGTAGCTACCTACATTTTTGAAACACACACTTAATAATGCTACATTCAAGAGACTCAGTGGCACAGAACAGCTTAAATGTTAAACTTTAAAATGTTATGTATCATTTGTATGTTATTGTATGCCTTGAACATGTATTTTAAAACCAGAGAAAATTTGTTTCTTTTCAAAACAAGAGTCAAAAATACTTAAAATTTCAAAATTATTTCAGTGAAAATGCTTGGGTTTAGCAGTGACTGCTTTCATTCACATTCATGAGGTTTCTGATTTGACAACAGCAGTGCGTGCAATTCTTTATTCAGAAATAAATTCACTAGTAACATAACTCGGAAACGAGGAGTATAACTTTTCCATGTTTCTAACAGTTAAATAAAATTAAAAGCAATTCCAATTACATTCACCTATTACAAAATGCTTTTGTTCTTTGATATTGCCAACCACATATAGGTAAACTCATGTGATTAGATTATCTATTTATTCAGATTTATTCCATTAAATCTGAATATACAGCAGATAAAGATCTATTTTATCTAGGATTTTTTACTTTCTGAATAACACTGTCTTTTTTTATTAGTCAGCAAAGAACATTCTAGAAGTTCCCATGGGACACTCCACATGATATTTCTGGTGCTACTAGATTTAAACAAGCTTTACAGCTATTTTAAGTAAGAAATCATAATTGAAAAAAGTCTTACATAAAAAAAAAAAAATTCATATGATTTTTAAGGTAAAATTAAAAGGGAAAGTAAAAAGAGATTAAAAAATCAGTTAATTGCTTTTTAGGTCAAACACCAAATAAGTGTCACTATTGTTGGAGATAAAAACACAGGTTAACTTGTGGATGTGAAAGGGCACGTGAACATCTGCGTGTACACATAGAAGATAATTGTGCATGAGTGTGTAGAGCAGGGGCTGCTCAGTGTCTGAAATTGCACCTCAAAGTTCAACGGTAGATCCTTGCTTCTTTCTAGCTGCAGCCAGGAGGGGCTAGTCATGACTTTTTATAACAAACAGTGTTCTGAATCCTCCCATTAATGAAGAGGTGCAAGACATCAATTAGGAGGCTGAACATTAGTTGTGCTTCTGCATATAGTCTGCTTAGCCTGAGAAAACAAGGCTTAAGGTTATGGAAAGGAGGACTGCTGATGAAGAAGAAGTATCCTGAAAAGCAAATTTGGTGTCAGGAAAGAGAACAGTGTTTAGAAATAAGGAAGAAGCTGACTAGAAGACAGATTCTATAAGTGGGAGAAGATTCTGCAGATCACAGATTCAGAGAATCAAAGAATATCTCAAGTTGGAAGGGATATAAGGATCAAGTCCAACATTCGGCTCCTCACAGGACCACCTAAGATAAAATTGTATGACTAAGAGCAGTGTCCAGAGTCTCCTTGATCTCTGTCAGGCTTGGTGACATGACCATTTTTCCAGGGAGCCTGTTCCAGTGACCAACCACCCTTACAATTAAAAACCTTTTCCTGATATCCAATCTGATCTTCCCATGACACAGCTTTATAGAATTTCCTCATGTCCTGTCACTGGTCACTAGACAGATATATGGAGTAGCAAAGGATGCTTGGGGATCTTGGCTGGTGTTGCCCAACAACTGTAACGACAAACAGCAGTGCAGCATAAATTGACACAACTTTCTGCCCTGCCCTGCCCTCCTGGATCAGCAACAACTTCTTGGTGAGGAGAGAAAGTGAGAACTTGTGAGCTTAGCTCCTGAGGGGAATCAAGCGGTGCAGAGTAGAAAAGTAGAGTAAAAGCTCCAATCTCACTGGGTTCCTAAATACCAGAATCCAGATCTGCTATGGTTTATTGCTTATTCTGTCTCACCCACGAGAGTACTATCATTTTTGACAGCAAAAATACTTTAAAAGTGTCTACAATAGACATTCAAACCAAAGAAATCACAAACATTACTTGGAACCGCTTCTGGAGTCTATACACAAAGCAGTGACAGGAAACTGAACTGTCATCTTGACAGCTCTTCAGGCTTGCAGAATAAGCCAGCAACTAGACAGAATGCTATTGAAAATTTAAAACATATGAACATGCTTGAAATAGTTTATAGTTTTGCAAACTGTTCCTTGAAGACACAGCATTCATGCATGAGGGCTCCCTAAGAAATCCAGAAGACTTACTCTTAGCTTTGCTTTTCCATCTCTGCATCTGTTTTGACCTCTGGTGTTTGATTTTGGTATTTCATTACAGTTACTA
>NW_009954442.1:1429830-1510139 GCF_000747805.2 Chaetura pelagica | reverse complement strand
GAATGGAGAAAGTTTCTATTTAAAAGAGAGCAGGTAAGGTAACAGCTGGGACCATGGTTATACTTCTTGCGCAAATTATATCCATCAAGAGCTTGTGATTAAATTGGGCGGGGAGAAACATGATGAAATTCAACAAGGGGAAGTGCAGAGTTTTACATTTGGGGAAGAACAACACCATGTCCCAGTACAGGTTGGGAGCTGAACTGCTGGAGAGTAGTGTAGGTGAAAGAGACCTGGGGGTCCTGGTAGACAGGAGGATGACCATGAGCCAGCAATGTGCCCTTGTGGCCAAGAAGGCCAATGGCATCCTGGGGTGCATTAGAAAGGGTGTGATTAGTAGGTCAAGAGAGGTTCTCCTCCCCCTCTATTCTGCATTGGTGAGGCCACATCTGGAGTATTGTGTCCAGTTCTGGGCCCCTCAGTTCAAAAAGGACAGGGAACTGCTCGAGAGAGTCCAGCGCAGAGCTATGAAGATGATTAAGGGAGTGGAACATCTCCCTTATGAGGAAAGGCTGAGGGAGCTGGGTCTCTTTAGCTTGGAGAAAAGGAGACTGAGGGGTGACCTCATCAATGTTTACAAATATGTAAGGGGTGAGTGTCAGGGGGACGGAGTTAGGCTTTTCTCGGTCATGACCAGTGATAGGACAAGGGGTAATGGGTGTAAATTGAAGCATAGGAAGTTCAAGGTGAATATCCGAAAAAAATTTTTTACTGCGAGAGTGACAGAGCACTGGAACAGACTGCCCAGGGAGGTTGTGGAGTCTCCCTCACTGGAGACATTCAAAACCCACCTGGATGAGTTCCTGTGTGATGTACTCTAGGTGACCCTGCTCTGGCAGGGGGGTTGGACTAGATGATCTCTCGAGGTCCCTTCCAGCCCCTAAGATTCTATGATTCTATGATTCTATGAAATGTGCAGATAATTTGACAAGTATTCTCTGCAGTTTCCTGAATTCTTCTTCAAATTATCCCATGAATCAAACTGGTATTATCTGTACTGAGTGTCTGACCTTAGAAATATTATCAAGAAGCTGAAACTAAAAATCTATCCAGTTGTACTTTAATCTATGAGAGTTCTCTTCTGATTCCTCTCCATAGGGCACTTTACCACAAGGTAAACAGGACAGCATTTGGATCACAGCCTGTAAGTAAATGAAAGGTCTGTTCAAGTTCAAAGGAAAGCAATATGGCAATTGTGTGACACTGTGTCACTAAATTCTGTGGCACAGATGAACCCCAGAGGATCCCAGAACAGACATCTCACAACACTTTTAAAGAAGTTAATTTGTTGGCAGTAGACCAAGAGTATGGCAAATTAAGGGTCTATACAACCAGAAATATCAAGGGCAAGGCTTCCAGAACGATTGTGTGCTGTAAGTAAATTCAACTTAATTTTATAAGTTTCTAGTGACCTTCCAAGTTACTACAGCTATGAACTGATGGAGAAAGTCTAGTGCAGTAACTATGGAATCTGTATACTTTTAAAGAAGTTAATTTGTTGGCAGTAGACCAAGAGTATGGCAAATTAAGGGTCTATACAACCAGAAATATCAAGGGCAAGGCTTCCAGAACGATTGTGTGCTGTAAGTAAATTCAACTTAATTTTATAAGTTTCTAGTGACCTTCCAAGTTACTACAGCTATGAACTGATGGAGAAAGTCTAGTGCAGTAACTATGGAATCTGTATCACAAAACAGGGAACATGAAAAAAAAAAAAAGTGTTACAACACTTCTGTAAATCAGGAGTAATGACTGGAGCATTAGGAATCTTTCATTAAATAATTACTAGGTTGAGGCCTGAGGAAAAGCTTCCAATTCTTAAGTCTGAAATCAAATAATTAAGTGCTGTGGAATATTATCCCCATTAGGCACTACTGCATCTCAAATGATTTTCATTCAAATCTACTGAAGCTTGTCAGCTTAAATGCTAAGAGTACTCCTGCACACAAATTTTGTATTTCATATAATATAATGTAACTCCTGACAAAAGCACATAAATCTATAATGAAGCCCATTGTGTCAATATAATTTTGCATAATAGATAACTTATGGCAGCCAGACTCACATTTGGCCTTTTTGATAGGCTTGTCAAAAGTTTATTTAGAATAGTACCAGTCTCAAAACATATATAGACTTTGTACATCCAAAGTTTTTTAATGCTTACGTTTTCAGCAGTCTTTCCAATATATTTTTGAAAAGTTTCTTTCCCAGATACTTCAATGATTTTTTTATTTATTTATTTATTTAGAAAGCTTTCAAGACACTATGCTTTATGTTGTTTGAAGTTCATGTAGTAGGTAGTAAGATAAAATGAAGGCAATGAGGTAGGACTTTTGCCTGGGATCAATATTAGCAACTGCTCTGATAAAACATTTTTGCAAAAAAAAATGGAAAACAAAACTATCATTCCTCTTGGTCAGGTGTTCAATGAGATGTATATAACAGAAAAAGACTTTCATAAATAAAACACACATGAAAGGGTAATTTTAAACAAGAATTTTGAAGTGTCTCAGAAAATTAACTTGAAAATCCCTTTTTTATAAGTGAGGCTAGAGAGACTGGCTGCGTACAGAGACTGCATATAAGACAAAATTCAGAGCTGCAAAGTCAAGCAAGCCCTCTGTAATTGCTGAGCAGTAACTGCCATCTGAAACCTGTCAACATAAATATTTTATCTTGTGCCTTTCTTCATACAGGGAATTCAAAGGTTTAGGTTTGAGACGTACACCCCTATCTTACAATCTGCATGAGTTTACAAAGACTTTATAAGTAAACAAGGTAAAGGAGGGAAGTCTTTCTTGAGAATTAGCAGAACTGCTATGCATGTTACCAAAAGCATTTTAAAATGCTTAACTGTCTCAACCAGAAGCACAGGCAAAACAACAAAGCACTAAGTGAACTGGTTATCAGAACAGCTATTTTCTCTCAATCCAAGATATGCCACAGTTAAGCAAAGCAAGACTTGTCTGACCCAAGTTTGTGCAACTAGCATGCTAGACCATACAAATACACTACTGAGTGACCGAGTAAGAATTCAGAAAGGAAAACTGAATTTAAAGGAGTACAGGTTGTGAAAGTATTACGAATTGTGAAGATGGGGAAAGTGAATTGTGACATAGAAGAATATACAGATGTAGAAGATAAAAGAGAAAGAACACATGATGGTGTAAGGGGAAGTGTTATTCCCTCTTTCCAATACGGAGCTCAGAGAATCATAACTCAATCATTTTTCAGAATTCCTCACAATTGATCTATGCAATAAGAGTATGGCATATATGGTAAAATTTGCAGATATTCAAAATACTTGTAAAAAGGTCTTATTCTCTTCTGATGACCAGTTGGCTCATGCTTGGACTACAAAATCAATTGGACCATTCTTTGAAATGCAGAAATTTGACAATACTACCCAATTAAAACTATGACATTTAAGATCAACTAAGCTAGAAGATTATTTTATTATTTATTTTTTTTTAAACTTAGAAGATTTAAGATCAATTAAGCAGCTAGAACATCTAGGGAGAAGCAGGTGAAAGACTTTTTGTTGATACTTGCTACATATCTTCTTTGTTTATCCTGGAGAAAACATAGTACTTTTAGGTGAAAATTTGTAGTGATTTGAAAAGCAAAACTTACTCATACATTTCAATGAAGGACCAATGTACTTAGGGAAAATCTTGTTTCTTAAGATAACATTGAAACTGGCAGACCACAGTAAACTAAATCTACTGAAAATAGATGGAAATCAGTGACAACCTCCTAAACCTTACAAAATCTTTACAAAAGCAATAAAAACAAACAAACAAAAAAGCCCCACAAAACAACAACCAAAATGATTAACACAAATTAGGAATTGTATATATGGAATTGGCAAATTAATTTGTACTATTTGCAATTCAAGTTTATCTTTATTATACTGAGACTGCTTCTGATGACTTTCATTCGGGATTTTTAAGGGAATGTTTTTAATTTGTTAATATTTTTTGTGGCTGTAACACAAGGCGCAACTCCAATTACATCTTTAGATTCTGCCAAATTGGCAGAATTTTTAATATTAAAAAATACTAGTTAATGTTTAAGTGTAATAAATTAAGCTTGAAATTCAGGTAGATGAGATCTGAGAAGTGGAGCAGAACATAGGGACTGAATAATAGAATCTTATTTTCTTACTACATTTTAATAACTGTGCTTTGTAGAATTGACTTCAATTATATAAACTTGTGGATTGATGGCAGGGGTGTTGATAAAACCCACAACTGATCACAGTAACAGTAGCTCAAGAAAAAATCCCTATATCGTGACTCTTCATTCTTCTCAATTGTCAGTGTACTTTCAAGTATAGAACAGACCAGTATCAGTACAGAACAAATAAACTAAATCAATTTTAAAAACCTTGTGTAAAAGCTCTATTAATCATCACCGCAAGACATTTTATGTTAGTATGAAGAAGCAACAGGGCTCATGCTTTTTGTCCACAGAATTTCTTTCATTGAGTATTTACAGAAAGTCATTATACACCTGTCACTTGAAGAGTTGATTTGAAAACATAGTTGTGAATTACAGTGTAATTTTGCAATAATTTGTTAAATGTTAGACAGAAAAGTTTCCACAATATAACTCATCCTGTAGCACCAAATACACGCAGATCTCTTCTCCCCAAAGTAATGAAAGTATGTTGCATTACACAATGTGACCTTTGGCTCTCAAAATTGTTAATTCAGCAGAATCTGACTACTGAAATGCTTATTATAAGGATTGCTTGAAACAAGTTGTATTAAATTACTGTAGCTATTTAAAAGTCAAATAAACTAAACACAAAACCCTAACATGAGTGCTCACATGGTTCCATTTGTGATAAAATTATCATCTGTTACAATCTAATAGTCTAGGTCATATAAGTAATATTAAATTTATTGTTTCCTTTCTCTTCCGTCCAACTCCTGTAATCTCCAAAAAATATTATCTCTCACTATTTTCTTTAATAAGCATGTGATTTACAAAAAGCAACAGAAAATCAACAGTTCTTGTTTTTCTATAATCAAATCTGAGACAGAAATACAATAATAAGATGCTGAATAGAGCTTATGTTTGCTTTGCTCTCCCAACACTCTTTTAAGGCAATATATGTACTATTTTCACAAATGATATAACAAAGGATCCAGTTTATAACTCTGTAACAGCAATTTTTGAATGCTCTTCACCCCTAACAATCAGCATAACATCTATTGCCAGCCATGCTGAAATACACAGTAAAACTAACCACTTGACAGATGCTATAAAAGACCTGGAAACAGTAGGTCAGCAAGATCAGGTAAAAGCAAAATGCACAAACTCTTTCACTCCAAGCACAAGCTTAATTGAAAACAAAATTACAATACTGACACACCTGTGGAGGAACCTGCCTCCTTTTTTGGTCAGGGGATACATACACAGCTTGTGTATATGCATAAGTTTTGAACCGCGGTTTAGGTGAAGGTGAGGGTCCCTGGGGTATACTGACTGTGATCTACAAAGAAGAAATTAGAGGTGGAAAGAACAGACATATGGATAGGAGCATGTATTACAGAAGTAATAATTTTAAGCTTAAGTGAATAAAAAGAAGTAGGAAGGGCAATTTTAGGCACCAGAATAAAAGAAGGACATCAAGCTATTGGACAGTGTCCACAGGAGAGCCATGAGAATAGTGAAGTGTCTGGATGGATTATTCAGCCTGGAAAAGAGGAAACTAAGGGGTGACCTCATTGCAGTCCATGGCTTCCCCACGATAGGAAGAGATGGGGCAAGTACTAAGCTCTTCACTTTTGTGACCAATGACACGACGCAGGGAAATGGCAGGAAGCTGAATCAGGGGAGGTTTAGGTTGGATATCAGGAAAAGGTTTTACACCCCGACGGTGGTCGAACACTGGAACAAGTTCTCCAGGGAAATGGTCACAGCACCAAACCTGAGTTCAAGAAGTCTTTGGATAATGCTCTCAGGCACATGGTGTGATTCTAGGGCACCCTACACAGGACACGGGGACAGGAGTTGGACTTGATGATCCTGATAGGTCCCTTCCAACTCAGCATATCTATGATTCTAGGTCATCACCAATTATATTTTTCATGGACAGAATTGGTTTTCAGCAGTCAAAATTGGGACGGTATTAAGGAAAACAAGAAACTCTCAGGACTCAATACCAGAAAAAAATAACAATATAAATGGAAGGTTCTTCATAATTTATAGGCAAAGGCACAAAAAGCTAGTGATCTTGTAGTAAATCCTGAATAAACAGAGACAATATTCATCTGCTCAGTAGAATCATAGAATCGCTAAGGTTGGAGGGAACCTTAAAGATTAACAGGTTCCAACCTCCTTGCTATGAACAAGGACACCTCACACTAGATGAGGTTGCTCAAAGCCCCATCCAACCTGGCCTTGAACACTTCCAGAGAAGGGGCATCAACCCTTCCTAGGCAATCTATTCCAGCACCTTACTTCTCTCATGGTGAAAAATTCCTTCCTGATATCTAAGCTAAATCTAGCCTCCTTCAGTTTAAAACCATTACCCCTTGTCCCGTCACTACCCTCTCTGGTGAAGTGTCCCTCCCCAGCTTTCCTGTAGCCCCTTCAGGTACTGGAAGGCCGGTATAAGGTCTCCCCTGAGCCTTCTCTTTTCCAGACTGAACAGCCCCAACTCTCTCAGCCTCTCTTCATAGCAGAGTATGAAGGCCCCTAAAAGAGATTGACCATACCAAAAGCAAGATACAGATTAAATTCAGGCAAGTACACTAGGCCTAAAATCCACTAAACAATTCAGCAGAAACTCTCCGATTATTTGAGTCAAAAACATAACTGATATAGCAAGCATAAATTAATTCTAAGTATTACATGAGCTTTCTGAGAAGGCAACCATGAGTTGAGAATAGATTATCATGAATATGGAGAAATGTGAACTGCTATTCTCTAACAAAAGTAAAAAAGTTTCTACACATCTGGGTTTAAATGCAAAACCTCCCTCACTTTGTGTTCTTTCTTGTGGTGCTCTTCCACAACCAAAAGACTCCATGATTTAAAAGAGAAATGCAAAGCACATATTTGCTGAATATTTACTTTTAAAACTGGTTCAAGGTGATTTGACTTGTGGTGAAGAGACAGTCCATTATTCTCATGGGTCTTTTGTCTGCCAGTGGGCATCTAACATCAAACTTTAGGGGCAGGTAAGGGAAGCAACCACTTTAGAGCAGCAAGATGAAAGCAGAAAAGTGAAATAACTCACTTCTTGTGAAAAATGCTGTTGATGGTGTACTTCTATGTGTTCTTCCCTAGTAACCTGTGAGTGTCGTGGCAGCATTTCCACCTCCCTGATGGCTTCCATGGTGACTTGCTGGGGCAGAACTTGGAAGAGGGAAGTCACGTACATTATGATGGACTTCTTATCTGGACAGGCAGTTGCAACATCTGGAAGGCAAATTAGCATGCATCATTTTAGTTTCCACTTTAGACATGAGAAATAGCCCATCAACCATGGAAAGCTGATGGACTAATGAGCAATTTAGTGTCCACATGCATTCTCTAGAGACTAATTAGAACCTTACAATCACTCTGAAAATTACAGACTAAACTTGCATAACGATGAGGAGGCAATGTTTGTAAAGGTAACTGTTATCTCATTCAACATGAACTTTGTGTCTGTATTTCTTCAGTCAAAACACACATGCTATACAATGCTGACACTGATCTTCATTAAGCAGGACTAGACATAGGAAAAAGTGTATTTTCTTGTGCTGTGTAAATGCTGCAGTTAAAAAGAATGACAAGATAATTTTCAAAGTTGTGCCTTGTATGTTCTCTTCACATCATTAATCATTGTAAATGTAGAGAAAAAAACAAATTTACAGGTTTTTCTAGCAAATGAGTTCATACAAAACAACTAGTGAAGTCAACCTCTAATACAGCTGTATAGCTTTTATATTCGATTTAATCTTATGTTCATGAAGTCTGTGGAACACCTGTGAAATGTGTTATTCATAAACATTAAAATGCATAATTGAACAAATCTTTTTTAAAAAGTCCAGTAAAGTCTGTGAACTTCAGCAGTAATTATGAGAAAGTTTGCATGAACACAAAGATAATTTGAGGTTTTGCACATAGCCATGATATACATCAGTAGGAAAAGTGGTTTATCTGACTCAACATTTCAAGTCAATAACAATTTGTAAAAATATAAGGCACATGGCAGCTCTTTGAAGTAGTTACTTTGTTTTTTGGCATTAACATTAACATCCCAGGCTCAGTCCAGTGAATCAAGATGAAAAAAGACTGTTGGACAAGAAATTTATCATTAATTCAGCAACTGTTTAAACATAAGTGCAACAAAAAACCGAACAACTATGTTTTTTTCACTGTCCTAGATAAATCCTGGCTTAGCTAAGACTTCAGGGAGAAACTAAAACAAAAAATCCCAAAAATCAATTTCTATATTCAGGCAGACTCAATAATTCTGCACAGTGGCATCTCATTCTCACTTCCTAGAATGCAAAACACAAGGGACAGTACCTTTTGCCAACAACGTCACACATATTTGGAAATCAAGATGTTTTATCAATATTTTTGGTTTGGCTTTTTATCTATCTCTGTACCTTTGCTTGTTAAATTATGAAAGAGAGCTGAAGGTTTAGTTCTGCTCAGAAATGGCATGTTCCTGTCAAGATCCCCAACAGCATATTTGTTGTTTCTGTCACTAGGGTATACAGAATATGCTAATTTAAAAACAAACAAACAAAAAGACCAAAACACAAAACTAAGCAAACAAAAAAACCCAAACAAAAAGAAAAAAAAATACACCAAAGAAAAACAACAAACAAACCAAAACAAGACACACTACAGCTCTTGGTTTCAACAGGCTTCAATTCAATAGTAGAATTCAGTCCACTAAGTATTTTGCTATCATAAAATTCTTGTATTCTCGTTAATATTTTAACATAATTTTGTTACACTCAGTGTCCATGAGGAATAGATACAATAGCATCCATGTCTTTACCCAGGCAAGAGTACACATTGGAAGAACAGATACTAGAGTCAGCTGTGATTGTTTCATTTTTTGATAATTATTTTCCATTTTAAAATATTCTGTTAATCAAATAGACAAATATCTTATAAATCAGCTACACAAATATCTCACACAATAAATAAAGCAAATACCTGGCAAACAACATACATACCAAAAATTGTTTATCCAGTCTATCTGACAAATAAAAAGTACATATGCAGCTGTCAGAACCCACGGGCAAATAGGAAAAGATTTAACTACTTAATCACATATATATAGGCACACAGCAAGTAAAAATTCACACATTCATGGAAATGTTCCTTTCAATTTTTAAAACATCTACTTATTATAGCCATTCCTATTTATTAATATTTTTCTTTCTCAAAACTTTCACCAAGTAACAGTTCTGAAACTATTTGTGCTGATTCCACTCCCCCTTTATATAAAACTAATAGTAAACTAACTTTGAAAATGGAAAGTTTAAATGCCTGCCACACTGCTAGAAATATTATATTACCATATTTAAATTACTGATGTGGATTCTTTACATTGAGAGACAAATTCTGAAACAAGAATACAAGAAATCCTTTGTCCTCAAAAGAAGCAGGTTGCATTTTCAGCTAATCACAAAGCAGAAACCACAGAAAACTAAC
Organism: Chaetura pelagica; assembly: GCF_000747805.2. Taxonomy (NCBI): domain Eukaryota; kingdom Metazoa; phylum Chordata; class Aves; order Apodiformes; family Apodidae; genus Chaetura; species Chaetura pelagica. The sequence continues at coordinate 1,500,458 of NW_009954442.1, read as the reverse complement.
TTCTAAATCCTATATATCATCTGATACTGTTGTCTTCCATGACAACAGTAATAATTCAAACCCTCAATATTTTAGTATTACTTGCTGCTGTTCCACGAGATTAAAATAAAAAAAATACTAAAATAAATGCATTTCATCCCTTCCATAACTCTCCATAATGAAGAAGATTCTCAACATTGATTTGCATTTTTCAGAGATCACACAGCTTGTTTCCATCATAAATATACACTATTGTTTATATTTCTATCAAAGATAATTTTACATTTTAAGGCTTATTAATGACAAAAAAAAAAACCGCAAAAAGTTATTCAAACTTCTGAAATGAATCCTACTGCTCTCTCCAAATGCATCTGCTTAGAAAGGACTTAAAAGATACACGGCAGATGAGCTAACTGCAATAGCTCTCATATTGTTGAGACAGAATCTAACTGATACATAAATGATGTTTCTACAATGTAAACTCATTACAGGAGGGATTTCAATGTTTGTACAGCAACTCTCACTCTGGCACTAACCTCAACTGTAGTATCTGAGGGCAAAGTAGAAGTATTTTAAAATGTATTAAGACACTTTGAATGTTGTTTTTTGTTGTAGCTGTTACTGGGTTTTTTTAACCCTTCAGGTTCAAGAACAGGGGTAAAAGTCAAAATTATCCAAATGCCTGTGATAATCTGTCTGGCAAGGCTCACCAAAACACTTTGAATAAGATTCCATAAACCCCAAGTCATGTACTTTGATCGTATTTTCATTTGGATGAACCTAAACCTGGAATTGAAACTGTATGAAAGTGTGTAAGACTACTAGAAAAACGTAACTGCTTGGTCTTAAATAGCAAGAAAAAAAATTAAGGTTTCATTCCCACATGGACAGATTAGAATTGGCTAAGCATGGTTAAGGAGATCTTCAGAACATTACCCCCAAAACTAAGAAAAGAAAGAAGGAAATGGTGGTGGGGGGTTGAATCATAAACTTGGTAATCTGTACTCCAAATGCATGTATTTGGTCACTTACTAACAAGTCTATTTGCAGACATTAAGCTACAACAGAATCATGAGGCCTATCGTAGATTTTTTTGTCACTGGTAACTTCTTAATTCCCTGATTACGAAAGCACAAGACTATATTTTGCTCCTCTTTGAACATCTAGAAACAAGTAAGATTATCTGGCAAAAAATATAAGCTGTTTTTCTTAAGTGCGTAAAATTTTTTCCCTCAGCTGGTCCCAAAATGATATTGTTCTGTAATCCATGTTTAGATTAAGACTATACTAATGGTAATGATACTAGCAGGAATAAAAGAAGTGCTAATGACTTACTCTACTGAAACTTACTACCAGTAATAAGACCTTGAAGCAATAAAATCTGTGCAGTCTCTCAAAGGTCAGCCAGTAGCTGCAGTGTCTGTTCTGCAATCACTGACATTTTTTGCCTATTTGTAAACTTGTATTTCCTGCCCTGTTTATGTACTCCTTAGTAGACTGCATGCTGCATTCAAAGTGAAAGAAATCCTTACAAGTAATCTCAAGGAATAGTGGTGGACTTGCAGACAGAAAAAAAAAATCAGGTTTTTTAAATACTGCAAAACCATAAATATTTTATAATATTTATTTTATAAAATGAACTTTTAGCAAAAGGCACAAAACACACTCAGGTAATTGAAGTGAGAGTGGAAATCCAGAGGACAGCCCAGTATAGACTTATACATAGGTGTGGCATTTATTTTTTTCTTCCTTTCTGTAGATAGGAATATTCATTCAACTAAACTAGTATGAAACTCTCAGAAGAAAATGCTATTAAATTTTGAGCAGACTTTTCCTTAGGAAAGTAAACATTATAAACTTTATGGATAAGACCTACACAATCCCTTAAAAAATGCTGACCACGGCTGTCACTTGTAGGCTGTGTTGAATGAGGTCACAACAGCAGCATGAAGAAAATCTCTTCAGAAGATGAACACATTTGTGTTTGACTTTTAGAATTACAAAGAACAGGATTTGTGGGATTCAAGTGTATCTGGTACTAAAAAACTCAGTGGCAGAGAATACCTTACACCTGTCTGAATGTCTGCTCTGATTTGCTGCATGAGTGTGAAGGAGTCTTAGACTGACACGCAAGCAGTGGCCTGGTTGAATGAACTTGACACTATCTGTGGTTTTGAAACCTGCAAAATCAGACTTAACACCTCTGCTGAACAGGAAAGGCGAGTCTTACGTTTTCTTCAGTTTTCTTACAATGTTAAACATTTATTCAATAACACCACAACCTTGGCAGCCTAAGCTCTAGCTGGTATAGGCATCACCTAGCAGCAAAGATAGACATAGAAAGCAGTAAGGCAAAATAGCAATGGAATAAAATGCTTGAAAAAATGGGGATGAATCTGTTAACATTTTTACCATGCATGTTGTATACCAATATTTTTGTCAATGAATAGGAGTTTGTAGGAGTAAGAATGGCTCTCATCAAGTTGCTGAAATAACAAATAAAAAGTAATAATTATTTCATGATACTGATACACATTGTTGAAAGCTGCAGTTCAGTTATTCAAAATCCTCAAGTACAAATGTAGTCAGGGGCAAAAGGGAAGGGGTGGAGAAAAGAAAAATAAAATACACCCTACAAGCTAATTCCTCCTGAAGAGTCCTGAAAATAATAATTAAAAAACCCACATCAAGATAATTATATTGACTGATATCTAGAGTCAGGAATACTGTACAAAAATGGTGCATTAACAGGCACCCAAAAAGTAATTTTGCTAAGAATATTTGTGATACCAGCAAGTGGGCCAATACTGTAAAAGGAAATGAGCCAACATTTCAAAAAATTGTGCATTTCCCATTTTACTTTTACAAATGGTTCACTCAGAAAACTTTGTTACTTATACAGTTCTCTATCAATCCTTGTTAAAGGTACATTTAATTCAGTATGGAATCTATGGCAGCAAAACTTGAAGACTGGAAAAGTATTTCTACTATGTAATTTCATAAAACAACTGGTAGGTATTCTCTGAAAACTAGACAGTTTTTCAGTTACAGCAATATCAAGAAGATTTCATCTATTGAGACTGGCTGTACATACATAAAAGGTGAAAAAATGTTGTACAACTATTGTCTTCAAAGGTTTAGCCTCAACTATGACCAGTTTACCTGCTACAAAGTTATAGGCACAATATACACTTTATTGACTCAGTAGTTGCAAGAGAAGACTTAAGACAATATTAGTGACTTACAAAAGCCAGCATGATCAGTGAAAAAAAGCACAACATCAATGCCAGTTAATTAAAATGGCAAATGAACTGGACAACTCAAAATGTATGAATTAACAGACTTGTTACTTACATCAATTAAAAAGTTTGATCAGACTGATTCAGATAATTTATTTAGTAAGATGTTCTTTAGTCAGTAATTCTCAAAGGTAACTATGAAAAATAAATAAATTAGAGACTGAACTCCAGTAACTAAAGCTTTTACATCTTCTTATGGAAATAAATTTATTACTTTTATTCACTGTAAAATCTATCATAAGTATACTACGATAATAAAAATGGATAAGGGCAATAGAAATCTAAATAGAGTAGTCAGAATAGACAATGAAGAGAGCATTATATATAATGGATGAGTGATACCACACTTAATAAAAGAAGGTAATAGCTCTTCAAGTGCAGTCAAAGACCACTGGAAAACAGTATTCTTCTGAGATATTAGATGTAAGATGAGACAGAATTAGAAGCATTTAATCTTTTACTAGTAAGTTTTCCCAAAAATGAAACAATACATTGCAGTTGGAATTAAATTGCAAAACTGAGATCACAGCCTCTAAGTTATACAGGCATTCAGAGTCAGAACTCAGTTTCAACCTATTTTAATAAAGTATTTTGGGAAGAAAGTGTAATGATACCTATTACATTCTTGGTTTTATTAGCAACATAAATAAGGATTTGCTGCTTTCTGAGATCTGAAGAGAAGAGTGTTTTCCAGCTCTGATATATTTATTTAGTAAAAGACAGGATTTTCTTCTATAAACCCTACACTGCTCATACACACAAACAGTGGTTGCAAAGGGAAATATGAATGCTATCAGGATAGAAGAAATTTCAGTGTCTAGCAAAGTGAAACACTCCAGAACCTTCACCAGTACCTGCAAAAGCACAGGGATTCTGCTTTTAAAGTAAAAACCTTCTTTTTATTCCTATCTGAAATAGGATATTGCTGATATCAGTGTAAAATAATGGTCACTTGAGATTAATCTCTTCCAAAACAGACACCAAAAAATTGTACACGTTAAGTGGATATAGCTCAAAATCTTTCCCTCTAGAATTTAATGAAGAACTGGTTTACTATGAAGTTTGAGAAAAGCAAAATGGAGAAGAAAAACAACAACAAACCAAACAACTAAATGCCAAAGATATTTATTTGGATGTAAATCAAAACTAAGCTGTTCTTAGCTTGATTTTGATTTATATATTTTTTTAAAGTATCAAAGTTTAAGGAATGTAGCTTAATTTCTATGGAGAAAAATTTCTAACATCAGGCAAACTTCAGGTGTAAAATTGCTTATAGATATCTTAAAAAATATTACAAAATGTATTGTGTACTATAGCACACTGAATGAATATTCCCATTTTTCACTGCTTTATGCCAGACTATTGTTTACAGATAAAATGCATAATTTTTGTATTTAATAGACCATACTTTCACAGTGTATGCAAGTTTTAATTAAAACTGAAAAATAAAATTCAGAGAATCTTTCAACATCATTACAAGAGACTAGTGACCTTTATGAAGGTTTGGTTACATATGGAATATCTAACATGAAAGAAATGCACTGTCAAGAATTAATCTGTATACATTTGTTTGATGCATTAGTTTTAAGTTCTAAGAGGAGGCTTCTTGCTGACTCCTCTGGCTATACATCTTGGATTTTCTCACTGGATGTGTTCTTTCTGCATCTAAATGAAGACCATTTACCTAGTTAATATTGGTTTCTAGATGTGTGACACGCTGTATCAAAATGACAAATGAGGTCTTAAAAAAGTTAACCATAGCAAAAGTCTATCTCCACTTTAGAAGTACATCTTTTAAAAATACAGATATATCATGAAGCAATTGAAACCCAAATAATTTGATTTTATTAAAAAAACCAGAATTATTCCTACTTTAAAATGCTAAAAAAAAATGTTAGAAACATTCTTGTAAATGCAGCAGGAGAAGGACTTCTAACTTTGGGGAAATGACTTCACTGAGAATGTGGCAAATAAATTTATGTGCTCATATTTTTCTTTTGGATGATCATGAGGAAAATCAATCTAAAATACGTCATGCCAATAATTTTTAAAAATGCAATTTTTGATCAAATGGTTATTTATTATATGCATTCTGTCCACCAGCAAGTTATTTAAACATAACTGTTTTGTAATTTAAGAAAAGCCCTAGACTTTTCACTATGGACAGTCAGAACATCAAGCCCATACTCTAAGACATTTGGTACTTTTTCAGTTGGAAACATCTGCTCATGCTTTGCATAAAATAAAAATTCTATCTGCATTTTTCATGTGCTGTCATCAAGATAGTATAGAAAAAAAATAGATCTTGCAAGTGTAAATTTTATCACCAATAGATCTTGAATTAGGGCGATGCTGAGTCTATTAGACCACATACTCAGCTGCCATTTTTCTTGGGGCACAGTAAGCTCTACTCTTCTATTCACTCCTCACTTCATTATCAAGTAGTTAAAAATATTCAGGAGAGATACTAATGAGTATAACTTCTAGCGATAGCTACTGTTACACAGTAATCTGCTTTGAGGTAGTAAATAATCTGTTCTAAGGTGAATTGTTAAACATTTTGTTTTAGTATCTTTTCCTGCTGTTCACTTTATTATTTTCTTAGTGAAGAGGTATAATTAGTCTATTTTTATCTTTGCATCCTGTACCATGTTTTCTGTATGCTATCTTACCATGTGCCCTCTCTTTAAGGTATTTTTAAAAAAACAACACAAAAATAGAGGAAAAAAATATTGTTTCTGGCAAGCTAGTTAGCAAACAGAACATCTGTCATCTGGAGAAGAAGGTGTAGGAAGGAGAAAATAGAGGCATAATTGCTTCAACAGAATCTGTAAAGGTTCAGAATGGAGAGTCCTCCTTGACTGTATGCCAATGAACCATATGTGAAGCTTCAAGAAAATTTCAGCATTCAAATGAATACTGGAGTGGCAACATGAATAAATATGAGAACTTGTTTTAAAAAACCCAAAATAAATGCAATTATATATGGGGCTAGTGTTAGAGAAGAAGGGAAATAAATCAAGGGCAAAGAAATATATCTCGTAAGCAATACATACTTAAAAGACAGAAATCAAAATTTTGGTGGCCCCTATTTAAGCAGGCAGCAGATGTCTTCCCTATTCTAGCCAATGCAAGCCTCAGCGTAACAGATTGAGGATATGTGCATGTAACATTGAGAAGCATGGAACAGCATGTTAGGCCCTAAAGAGAAGTGAAAACACTACAGCTCCGTGTAACCAAGATGGGTTTGATGACATCATAGTTACATCTACTTGAAAAGTTAATTGCAAGATGGAGTATTTGTAAACATTCAACAACAGCAGTCAGATGTGGCTGGGATGCCAACTGGTATGTGTGTCTCAAATAAACATTAATATATATATATCAAATTTCAAATGTGCAACACAATATATTTATTTCATATATGAAAAGAAAATGATAGCTATTAAAACAGGATAATTAGGATCCAGTTGGTGTTATCTGGTCAGCAGAACAGCAGCATTATAATGCTTTACTGTTAGTCTTCAGCTTTTTTCGTCCTTAAACTGAAAAGACATTAATTTGGACTAAAAGAAAGTCCCTGAAAGTTATGGTTCCTCATCCCTCCTCCAATTAAAGGAAAGGAAACCCCATCCCAGCCCACCCCCCTCAAAAAAACCCCAAAACAACAAAACACAAAAACACACAAAAAAAGGAACAAAAAACCCCCAAAACAAAAACAAACAACACACACACAAAAAAACCCCAAACCAACCAAACAAAAAACACCAACAAAATAAAACCAACAAAACAAAGCACCACAGCAAAACTAAGCTAACCTGTAATAATAATTTCAAGGAATAAAGGAAGCACAAATAAGTGGGGAAAAATGATAAATGACCATTCAAGACTGTAACAGCACTTCAAGAGCTGCGAAGAACACAGCACGGATCCTAAACTTCTAAAGTCAGCTGTCTACAAACTCTACCTGGCCTGTTTTGTAGGTTTAAACCTATCCTTACTTGTCTTCTGATTTCAAAGACTTAATCACACTTTTTTTGAAGCTCTAGCTGTTCATACTATTGGGGAAAAGTGGATTTTGAAAGGTGAGAATACATATTCGGTGTTATGACAAAAAAAAATACACTTTGACCCTGATAGTAGAGTTAACATCCATGTAAATAAAGCCAGTACCTCTGTCATAATTTAGTCATTTTTTAACATTTGCCTTTGCTTCCTCAAAAAGACCACCAAAAGTTTTTAATGCTTTAAATACATAATCCTATACTCTACCACAATACATTTAGGAATATTGTAGTAGTTTGTAAACATAAGTGGTTGCACTGTAGGCATTTTGTTGAGTCCAGAGAGACTCAACAATGAAAGGCTAAGAAATGGTAATTTACTCTTTTTCAAGAGTAAGTTTAGACACCTCAGAGATCAGAGCTGATAAAACCCATCCATAGATACTTTAGTTAAGGAAAAGGCAGCTGTATTATTTGATTGAACTATGACTAAGTCACAAAGGTGATGTAGTCATGAAGGATTGCAAATTTTTAATCCAAAGAACTCTAATTTCTAGAACTGATACACTCTAGGATACTCTGAATGTAACCACTCTTCAGATCACATTGGAATGCCAGTCCAAATAAAGCACTTCTTTAATGGCCTAAGTGATGCATGTCCATTTACGTGAAACTTGTAAAATTATGCTTGTCAAACTTCATAGAATAGATGCAATTAAGACAAATAGATATGGTATTCTATGCAACAGCATCTCCTGAAAATAATTAATACATCTGAGGATGAGAGACCACAGCCTTAAAGTGCAGGATGTTGCTACCCTTCCTCCCCAATATGAATCTCAGAAGATAAACCAGGTTCATGTGTAAGAAATACAATATAGATTTAATTGCACAAAATATTAATAGTTTATCTGAAATTCTATGTTCTGATCAAATACGTTCAAGAATCATAAACCAGAAGTGGAAAAAAGGAGAGTTGCTAGACTTAAGAGGGAGACAATGTAAAGAAGAATTTAAACTTTTAAGAGTCTGGTCAAACAAAGGATGAGAGGAGATATGAGTATTCTTTATAAATATATCATGTGAGAAAAACAATCAGAACAAAAAGCATCAAGCTCAAGGACAATGGTAGCACAAGAACAAAACAGAACAATAAACCTAAAGAAATATAGCCTAAAAATGCAGAAAAGTTTGTCACCTTCAGGAAGTCTGGTTCTGGGAGAGGCAAAGGAATAGAAGCAAAGTATTCAACTGATTATGACAGAACTTGAGGAATTTAATAAAAGCATTATAAAAGATGTTTACCTGAAATTGCAGGTAACAAGACTCAAAGTATCACCAGGTCCCTCATGTTCTGTTTCTCCACCTCCTTTTACAATATAATTAATGCTAATTATTTTTCAGCTTTTTGTTTTTAATATAAGTTACTGCTATATTTTCATGTTTTTCTTACTATGAACTCTACTCCCTTGGTGTTTTTTAAATTTTCAGTGATGGGGAGATATGCGAATGCTATAACCTAGCAAAAACAACACTAAAAATAATGCATCATGTATGATTGTTGTTAGAAACTCTGACAAAGCATTACACTAGCCTTTGCTTATATAGTTTACATATAGAGGTTCACCAACTAGTAGTACAACAACAGTGCATGCAAAAGAAAGCAGGAGACTAATTAGTGTAATCAATATAATGTAAATAGGAGTTAGGAACACATTAGAACAACAATCAATTTTGTTACATATTTATCACGTATTATGTTAATGCCGAAAACACAAGCAACCCTAAAAATGGATTTAGAGAGGACTGTGAAGCAACGCAGCAAAAATCATGCAGGCTAAATCTAAACATTATGTGGTATATATTTTAGTAAGAAGAAGAATTTGGAAATAAGGAATAGGGGCTAAGAATAACAAAAAAAACCAACAACAACAACAAAAAAAAAAAAAACAAAAACCAAAAAAAAAAAAAAAAAAAAAACACAACCACAACATATGAAATTTCAAGAAAATATATACTCCTGGAATGAAACAATAGACCTACTAGTTCTGCAAATGTTATATTATGCCTCGTTCTTTAACATACCACTATTAACTACCATTTCTTGAACTGTGTCTTTTTTAAATGGAAGAAATTACATAGAATTTGGATGTACCAAATTAACAAATATACATTAGTGCCTTCTTAACTCATTTATCTTCTCACAGTCAAGTGTATAGCTTTCCACTACTGTATTTGTGTTGCTGCTGTTGTTTGGGGTAGGTTTTTTTGTTGTTTTGTGGGTGTTGGTTTTTTTTTTGTTTGCTTTCACCAGGACCTTGCAACTCATTAACAGAAACATATTAGAGCACAGTGTTATGCCTCCTTCTGCCTGTCTCCTTCCTGTCACCCCTCCCCCTTTATTTAGCTTTTCCAACTCAGATTGAATTAATAGTAAATCCTTTTTTGCCCTATCCCTAAATTCTTTAAGGCTTAGTTTCTAGCAGATGACAGAACTCATCACAGATATTTCATCCTGAAGTCAAGCTACCCAGCAGTTTTACTGTTATTTTGCCTCTTTTGAAAGTCTTACTTATTTTTCACAACAGTTAATTAACTATAGTTAAATAGGTGATGTCATTCCAGGCCTTAGTTTATGCTCTTTCAAACAAAATACCCTCCTTGAGTCTTTCCTCTTTACCAGCAGGACAAAGGAGACTACCACCTGGGTCCAATGCCCTTCAATCTCATCAGAGCCCTTTAGTCACACTTCATACACTCCAGGTCATTCTGGCAGTACCATTCCTGCGCAAAAGAATGAGCAACAAGTGATAGCAGCCTGAGGGCCTCAAAAGCTTTGTGATTCTGTATGGGTCAACTGGCTCGTTATTCATAAGGAAATTTTGATAGTATCTAGTGCACACAGGCAACTCATGGGGTGTTGTAAAAGTTTTGGATCACCTTGAGGCCCCAACTCTGCAGAGATGACCCATGGGGAGCTGTGTAGATAGCTCTGCCCTGACTTGTCTGATAAGCCATAGACTAAACTGGGCAGTTTTATATCATTGGAAGAGACGAAATCTGAGTTAAGCCTTGAAATCCCTCAAGAAATAATATGCTCTGAGGCCCAATCTAACCACTACTCAGTTGCCTGAGAAGATAAGACAGAGAGAAGCTGGAGGGTTTAAGTTCCAGCTTCAGCCAACAACCCTGTGTACCCAGACAATCACAAGACCAGCAAAAGAGAAATTAAAAGTAGAGCATACTGAAGTGAACCTCAGGCACAGTCCTTCCCACAGTCATGTACACCAGGGGATAAAACTCCCATGATTCAAATGAGAAGCAGGAGATGCTTCTTAAATGGTACAGCCAGCCTGTGAAGGAACTTTTCCCCTCTTGTTCAGGACACTGATCAAGGTAACTTTCCTGAAATTGAGAGCACTAACCTGGAGGGGTGATTATGAAACATATGCATATGTTTCTTATTAGCACACTCTCTAGAAAGTGCAATTTTCCTTCTTATTCACAAAACATCGAACAGTGACATATTAAACCTGTAAGCATAGTTCCAATAAATTGTTTGCCTAAACCTTGCAGTCAGGTCTCTTTGTCACAGAGTCTCTCTACAACTTCCTAGATCCAAGTGCCCGGCAAGCAGCAAGCCTCCCAAGACATCAAGTCCAGTTGGCAGAATGTTCCCATCTTCCACAAGAGACACTCTCCAGTAAATATCACCCTTCTTTTTATTCTTCACCTTGGCTGAGGTGTAGCTCTTTCTGATGCCTCCTGTGACAGAAGTCATCTTCCTCATCAGTTTTGCAGGCTGCTCTGCTCAGGGGATAACTTTGAGGATCATATGGGAACTGACATGGGTTAGCTGTGTAGTCTGCTGCAGGCTTTTGCTCCTGTCAGGTCTTAACAGTTGGACTCTGACAGCTGCTCCTTTGTCAGCTAGCTCTTAAACATCTTGGCTACAACTGCTGATCAGGGAGCATCAAGCACCTAATTCAGCTGCTTAGGAAGGACTTATATAGCCAGTGGGCAAGAGGGTAATAAACAGAGGCAGCCAAAAGACTTATAGCAGTTTCCAGACTTCTTCAGAAGAATTTCAGAGTAATAAAAAAATAAATATATTGGGGAATGGTAAATGCCTTCTCAAATGAATAATCAGAGAATATATTCATGAACACTATTAAACATTTCATGAACAGATAACGTGTACCCAAGAGTTTTAGAAGAAATAGATAATGCTCCTTACAAACATTAAAATTGATTCATAACTTGGATGGCATCTAGTTTAATCCTCAATAATGTTTGGACGAAATGAAGCATGACATAAAATCACAGTAGCTTCCAATAAACAGAATAAGCCATAGTTATTTTATAAAGAACATTCACCATCCAGAGGAACTTATATATGGCAGGCAGTGCGTGCATGTCACCTAAAACCCAAGCCAAAGCTCCAGCCAAAGTTCAGCTTAATAGAGTAAATTACTAAATAAAATTATCTCACCTGCAGTATGCATGAGATCATATCACATGAACATAAAAATTAAGTTTGGCTACACAATGTGTGACTCTACAAAACAACTGCAATGACAGAAAACACACAAAAAATAGCATAGCCAACTTGCATAAAGCTTTAAAAACAATGAAAAGGCTAAAGCATTTTTGTTATTAAACTTTGCAGCATATATTGATACAGCAGCCAAAACCACTGTTTATATTCTAACATGTTTCTGGTGGACTACATTTAAGAGGAAAAATAAAATGTGATAAAGCATTTTGCTTCAACATGGTCACAGTATCATCCTGATTGGAATGGACCTTGAAGATCATCAAGTCCAACCATAACCTAAATCCACCAACCATAACCAATCAATTCAGTCTGTCCAGGTCTCCCTGCAGAGCCTTCCTACCTTTAAGGAAATCAACACTTTCTCCCAGCTTAGTGTCATTTACAGCCTTACCTGGGAAGCACTCTAGCCTCTCATCTAGGTCATTAATACAAATATTGAACAAGACTGGACCCAAAACTGAGCCATGGGGGACACCACTGGTGACCAGCTGCCCCATTCATGACAACTCTGGCCTCGGCCAGCCAGCCAGTTTTTAACCCAGCGGAGAGCATACCTGTCTGTGCCATGAGCCATCAGCTTCTCTAGGAGAGCACTGTGGGAGACTGTGTCAAAGGCTTTACCAAAGCCTAGATACAGAGTGTTCACAGCTCTAATGTAATCTACCAGGTAGGTCACCTGATCATAGAAGGAGATCAGGTTAGTCAAACAGGACCTGCCTTTCCCAAACGCATGTTGGCGGAGCCTGATCCCATGGCTGTCCTGCACTTGCCATGTGAGTGCACCTAAGATGAGCCTCTCCCTGGTACTGAGGTCAGGCTGTCAGGGCTGTAGTTCCCAAGATCCTTCTTCAGGCCTTTCTTGTAGATGGGTGTCACACTGGCAAGCCTCCAGTAATCTGGGACCTCCCCTGTTATCCAGAAGTGTTGATAGATGATGGAGAGCAGCTAAAGCAGGATCCCCTAGAGCACGTTACTCAGGACTGTATGCAGGTGAGTCTTTACTATCTCCAGGGGAGGAGACTCCACAACCTCTCTTAGCAGTCTATTCCAGCACTCTGTCACCCTAAAGAAGTTTTACCTCATATTTAAATGGAACTTCCCATGTTCCAGCTTATGCCTGTTGCCCCTCATCCTGCCACTGGGAACTACTGAAAAGAGTCTGGCTCCATCATCCTTGCACCGACTTTTTCGATCCTTGTAGGCATTGCTAAGGTCTCCCCTCAGCCTTCTCTTTGCCAGGGCAGAGTCCCAGCTCTCTCAGCCTTTCCTCATAAGGGAGATGCTCCAATCCCCCAGTCATCTTTGTTGCCCTCCACTGGACTCTCTCTAGTAGTTCCCTGTCTCTCTTGAACTGGGGAGCTCAAAACTCGATGCAGTATTCCAGATGTGGGCTCACCAGGGCAGAGTAGAGGGCAAGAATTGCCTCCCTCTGGCCTCGCTCTTCCTTATGCACCCTGGGATTCTATTGGCCCTATTAGGAATTGATAGGAAAAAAAATAATTCATTGACTTAAAAGTGGGTGTTAATAAGTACCTTCTGCAACTCCAAAACTAGTCAAGAAGAGATTTTTCCTTTAACTTACAACTTTATCTCTAGATAAGAAAACTTACATGTATTTTTTTGTTGCAAGTAATCTCACAAGCTGATAATTTTTAAACTCAGCAAGCAGATTCACAACAGTTTTAGCCCTAAACCTTACCTTCAAGAATAAAGCCAGACATGTTTCATAATTTCCACCTTTTAAACATTGCACAGTCCCTATGTTTTTATTTGAGAAGGCACTGGTACTTCTCTCAGTTTTTAAAGAGCAGATTCTGAAGCTAACCCTGAACAAAACTTATGAAAAAAACCAAAAACCCCAAACAACACAAAAAAACCCAACAAAAAACCCCAACAAAAACAAAACATAAAACAATGAAGCAACCAACCAAACAAAAACCCCACAGCACTAATAATTATCAACCAGCTCTGTGAAGCATTTCACCATGGAATAATCAGGAGGAACAGTGAGGGAGGAAGGAGTGAGGTCATTACAGAACTGACTGGTGTAAAAATGCTGTGAAACCTTCCTTACAGTTGCACTAGCAGTTCTCAGTTTCTGCCTGACAAAAGGCGAGATGGGTTAAAACCACAAAGTTACACTTGTGATACCAGTTCTGTAACAATGAATTACAAGAAATACAATTATTTAAACACCTGCCATCAAGTTCTGGGTCAAATGAAGCAGGAATAAAAGTCGATTTTTCTCTAAAGTAAATTTTAAAAAGTTACTGATACTCAATTAAGGTTTTCTCAGCTGCTCTTGTCCTCAGACACACCACAGAAGTGCTGCAACCGTCTGAAGTTACTTTTTAGATATCAGGTAAGATTTTGTTCCTTTCTTCAGCTCTTCATCTGATTTTTCCAGTGCACTATTTCTATTGCAATTCTGTGTGAATGATTGAGAATGTAATTCTTTCTGTTCCACGTTCGACTATTTAAACACAGTGAAGTATTAAAATGAATGTAAATACTTGCAGTGGCAGATGCTGGTATTTTAAAATGGCACCTTGAGGACCTGTTTCAAAAACAGCAGGAAGGAGACATAACTGTTCTAAAGGGACATAAGCACTGCAGTTTTCTTGTGCTCTATGAAAAGTGGTTGTGTTCAATAAATTACCATACTAAGTTCTTGTTTCTTCCACTCCTGGCTTGTGATAAGGGGTATACACACATGGAGGATTTATATGCTAAAGCTAATTTGCCGAGTTAAACAGCCATCAAAATCAGCACTGCCCTGAGCTTCAATCCCTGCTACAGACTTATAAAGCATTTGATAAGAATACTACTGACTATTGAAATAATGCTCTGTTTTAATTTTGCAGTACAGCAAATTAAAATAAGGTATCTGAAAGAGAAAGACTAATAGCCTTCTGGAAATGGGAAAAGCAAACCATCACATTCTACAGTGCATTAACTGCTCTGTTGGACCAAGTCACTTAATTTTTCTTCATTTCCCTGTAACGAACAAGCAAGTCTCTGGGTAAATAAACAAAGGAAGTGGTGCTGCATATCATTCCAGCCCATCACGAAGTACAGGTATTTTCTGCTTTCTTGAGTCCTCATTCCCCTCTGTGGAGTAGAATAATTTTCTTCTATCCAGTGAAAAAATATCAAGAAAGCCTTGGAAAAAAAAAAAGCATTTCACCTACTTAGTAACTAGTATCAGAATAAATTTACTCTAAAACACAAAAAAGTAAGCACAGTATTGTAATGCCAGGTTGACAAGGAATTTAGTTTTATCAGTGGCAAAAATGCTGCTCTAGACTTCATTTTTCATGCATTTCTTGGTACCAAAAGGAAGCCAACAGTGCATCGCACTTAATATACCTCAGCCTTTGCAAAATATCACAAAATATATCTAATCTGGAAACCAAGAAGCTGGCAGAGAACATGTGAAAATGTGCCAAATGAATGCCAGAAGATAAAGATGAACACAGGTTGTCACTCAGACTGGAATCCTATTCTCTCTCATTCTTAAAATGAACAAGGCATTTATATGAACATGTGAGCAACACTTGAGTTTTCAGAATGCAATTATCATTGCCTAACAGTTTTTCTAATCTAAAATGTGCATGTTATTATCTTTGAGTTTAGCAGAAAATAGATGTATGACTTATTTAGAAATAAAGTTTATTTTGAGTACATACATCCATATAATGTATTGCCATATATAACACACAGAACATATACTATATATTGTACTCTATGCATTAATAATATCTTTCTATCAAAATATGGTGCAATTGCCGTCCTAAGGGGAAAGCTGTCAGTTCATATTCTACTGGCAGATGCAGTCTGGCTAATATGGGATGTGCTGGAGAGGGAGAAGTTTGTCCCTTCTATAAAAGCTACTGAAAACATCAGGAGGAGTTCCTGGAGTGCATAGTGCAGTCAGGAGAGCAAGCTGTGAGCTTTTATCACAAATACAAGAGGGATTACAGAGTCACAGAATTACTTTGGTTGGAAAAGACATTAAAAATCAGAGTCCAACCATCAACCTAACACCATATCCCTAAGTACTACATTTATACAATTCTTAAATACCTCCAGAGATGGTGACTCCACTACTGCCCTGGATAGCCTGTTCCAATGCCTGATAACCCTTTTGGTGAAGAAATTATTTTAACATCCAATCTAAACCTCCCCTGTCACAACTTGAGGTAATTTCCTCTTGTCCTATCACTTGTAACTTCATTGAACAGCTCGATCTCCACCTATTTACAACCTCCTTTAAGGTAGTTGAAGGAAGTGATGAAGTCTCCCCTCAGCCTCCTTTTCTCTAGGCTAAACAACCCCAGCTCCCTCAAGCATTCCTCATAAGACACATGCTCCAAACCCTTCATCAGCTTTGTTGCTCTTCTTTGGACGTGCTCTAATAGCTCAATCTCCTTTCTGTAGTGAGTGGGCCCAAAACTGCACACAGTACGCAAAGTGCAGCCTCACCAGTGCCAAGTACCGGGGTAAGATCACCTCCCTGGTCCTGCTGGTCACACTATTTCTGATGCAGGCCAGGATACCATTGGCCTTCTTGGCCACTTGGGCCAACTGCTCCTTCATGTTCAGCCAGTTGTCAATCAGCACCCCCAGGTCTCTCTCTGCTGGACAGTTCTCTAGTCACTCCTACCTAAGCCTGTAGTGCTGCTGGGGGTAGTTGTGGCCCAAGCGCAGTACGCGACCTTTGGCCTTATTGAAACTCATGCAATTGGCCTTGGCCCACCAATCAAGCCCATCTAGATACCTCTGTACCCTCAGGCAGATCCAACACTTCCACCCAGCTTAGTGTCATCTTCAAATTTACGGAATTACAGAATCACCAAGTCCAGCCTATGACCTAACACCACCACATCAGCTAGACCATGGCACTAAGTGCCACATCCAACCTTTCCTTGAACACATCCAGGGACAGTGCCTCCACCACTTCCCTGGGAAATCCATTCCAGTGCCTAATCACCCTCTCCATGAGGAAGCACTTCCCAATATCCAAACAAAACCTCCCCCGGCGCATCTTCAGTGTATCAAGATGTAATAGCTGCTGTGGCTTGGAGGCACTGTATGGGGCTGGGAGGCAGAGGCAGCAATAGCCAGGACAGACTCCTGCTCAAGATCCATAACACTTCATATCTGGACATGCTTAGGTACAGGTACTGAAAATTTCACTCTTGTGATAAAGGTAAGGAGATTCTTCCTCATATCTGTTAACAAGGAGTAATCTAACCCCTTGTGTTTGGTGCTGTTTTATGAGGATTTCAGAACCTGCATCTGTCCTTAGTCTTAGTCCTGAGTTTCTTCTTGGTTTTATGGGGAGAACTTACAGAGGTCTCAACAAGAACATGAAAGCACTTCAGGGAAGGCCAGACATAACCAGAAGATGTCTGCCACTTACACTGTCATCATAGAATCATCCTGGTTGGAAAGGACCTTAAAGATCATCAAGTTCAATCATAACCTAAATCCACCAACCATAACCTAATCTACCCGTTCAGCACTTGAATCATGTCACTAAGCACTATATCTACATTTCTTTTAAATAATTTCAGGGATGGTGACTCCACCACTTCCCTGGGCAGCCTGTTCCACTGTCCAACTACTATTTTGGTAAAGAAATTATTTCTAATATCCAGTCTAAACCTCCCCTGGTGCAGCTTCAGGCCATTTCCTCTCGTCCTGTCATTATTCGCTTGAGAGAAGAGGCCAGCTCCCTACAACCTCCTTTCAGGTAGTTGTAGAGAGCAATGAGGTCTACTCTCAGCCTTCTCTTCCTCAAACTTAACAATCCCAGTTCGCTCAGCCTCTCCTCATAGGACGTATTCTCCAGACCTTTCACCAGCTTGGTAGGTCTCCTCTGGACGCACTCCAGCAACTCTACATCTTTCTCGTGGTGAGGGGCCCAGAACTGGACACAGTAATCAAGGTGTGGCCTCACCAATGGGGTACACACAGCAGCACGATCACTTCTCTACTCCACCCGGCCACATTATTCTTAAAGCAGGCCAGGATGCTGTTGGCTTTCTGGGCTGCAGATGCACATTGCCGGCTCATGTTGAGCTTCTCATATACCATAACCCCTATGCCCTTCTCTTCTGGACTGCTTTTGATCCAGTCTCCACCCAACCTATATTTGTGCTTGGGAATGCCCTGTCCCAGGCACAGGACCCTGCACTTGGCCTTATTGAACTTCATGAGATTGGCATGGGCCCTCCTCTCACGGTCGTTCTGAATGGCCTCATTTCCCTCCAGCATGTCAACCACACCACACAGCTTACTGCAGAGAGCAAACTTGCTGAGGCTGCACTCATTGCCACTGTCAATGTGGTCTTTTATGTAAAAAAGTTATTTAAGCAAGCTATATATAGTTAATGTTTGCCATTTTTCCCAAGCAGTTAATATACACTGGTACACTGAATGAAGCTTACACAATTGTTTAGCTTTTTAGTGAAAAAAATAAAATTAACTTAGTTTACTTGATCCAAGGTGCTCTGCAGCTTGAATCAAAACAGATACAATCTTAAAACTTTCCCTTAGCATTAGGATTGAGTTGTACAGAATCTCATTTTTTTCACTGTTTTTTTAAACACAAAGGAAACATCACCAAGAATCATACATAAAACTGCATGTTCACGTGATATTGAATGATTAAAAAACTTTCATGTCAAGCTGTGGATCAGAATAATGTGTTATACAAGTATTTCAGCCACTGAGCCAACTGCTTGCTTCAGTAACACAAATGTGAAGATGAATTGTGGCACTTGTCAGCCTGTTACTACCAGACTAATGTTTGTCAGTGGAGCCAAAACTGATCATACAGTAAAAATGTACTGAAAAAAAGTGATGAACATTCTGCAAGGGAAAGATTTTAAAATCACACCAGTCACTGTACTTCATGTCAGAGCAATTCTGCAGTTCATTGTTTTAATTTACCATGGCAATCTATCCAATACCAATTTTATCCAACATTTCCCATAAGAATATGCACAACACAAAAACACAGTAAAAGCAAATGGATATGAACTTTGATATATCTAAGAGCCAATTAAAGTACAGCAACCTTGATACTACTGTTAGTCTGTATTTAACAGGATGGATGCTTTTCCAGGCCATGCTCCCAGTCTGTACAGCCAGGAGAGATAAGGGCCTTCAGGGATCAGCTTCATTGTATTCACTGATTTTCCACTTAAATCTGACACTTCAGAGAAACCTAAAGCTTGTTCCAAAAAGGGCCATATTTTTACAGTACCGAACAATCATCTGCCCAGTGAGAACAGGATACATTTGACAGAGTGCTTTGTTTACTTATGTCCCACACTGCAGCAGAAATGAAACGTGATCTAACAATGCATCACAAATGCACATCTTAGTAGAGATAACAGAGCCAGATTCCACCCTTTTTCTCATGCCAAGTACCAGGAGAGGAACTGTATGAGATAAGCCTGATCTGACATGACCTATGAACAGCAGTTCAGCCAAAGCAGCTACTACATCCCACTCAAATCAAGCTAAAGGACTCAAACTGGAAGAATGGATGTAAAACAACAGCTTGGTTCTCAGAGATGCTGAGCACCCTTAGATAATGTGAGAAGCTGTAGTTATCAGAGGCCTTCCCCCAGTAGGCACAGAGCAACTTAACATAGGTGCTATTATTATTAGCTATATTAACACTGATGGAAGACATTCAGTAGATTAAAGGACTAGGTCCCAAAAAGCTTTAAAGAGTTTCTGAAGAAGAATTATATATCCATGTTCTGTTGCCTTAATCTGTTTATCCTATTCGTCATTATCACAAAGCGTAAAATAAATTTCTATTAGCACATGGCTATTTAAGATGTACACAGAATCAGATACAATGTAAATGCATCTCCAAATGAAATTTCTGTTCACATTTAAGAAATATTCTTAAGAACATGACTCAAAGCGATATAAAAATGAAAGAACAACTAGATCGATTATATATTAGTTGACAACTTTCAAATATGAGAATTACTTCACTCAAAGCCAATTTTAAAGTTATTTAACCTTAAAGAATTAATACCAAATGTTTTAGTTTTAAATGCTAAAATTTGTCCAACCTCTGATACTTAATTACAACAAATTTTTAGCTACAACTTTAATTTAAAGGATGATTGACTGGGTTAAACACCACTCTACTGTTCTATTAAACTAAATCAAGGAGTTTGATTCCATACAGCTAAACAACACACAATGTTCAGAAAACTAGCAATTGGATTGCAACTAGCTCATCCATGACCAAAGCTAAACTCCTCTGAAGTTTAAAATAAATCATCCTGAATTCAAAGCAGCACATTAAGCAAATCTGAAAGAAAGTTGGAGGTATAAAGATATAACTGCCTATTAAAATCCAGAATGCTTTTTTCCACTTCACAGCTATCTCAGTAATGATAGGTTTTACCTGTAGAAACAAATTCACAGAACTGGATGGGTTTCTGGAAACAAATGTTGTTTTCTTCAGCACAACTGGAGAAATGTTAACTGCATTTACCATCTGTGAAAGGATGATAATGCATGTGTACAGTCCTCAAAGGGATTTTGGTGAGGATTAATTAATATTTTTAATGTGTTTTGAAGATTAAACACTCAATAAGAGCACAGTTCATTATGCATTTACTTTAGGAAAAGTAGAATTCCTTACAACAAGAGAAAGAAACAATAACTGTAATATTGCATTGTGTACTATAAAATTATATTCTATAACTTGGTCCAGTGGAAGGTGTCCCTGCTCATGGCAGGTGGGTTGGAACAAGATGATCTTTAAAGTCTCTTCCAACTCAAACCATTTTATGATAATAATTAAATTTCAGCTTTTCTTAAAAATTCCATCGTTTTCCTCTTTCTAATGGTTTAAAACCATTAATTTGGAGGTTTGAAAGCATCTTTAAGTTTCCAGACATAATTTATAACCTCAAACTAGGGCCTAGTCATAAGGATTTCCCAAAGCAGTGAATCCCCACTCAACTTTATTCTAAACAGAAGAAATCAGTCTTCTTGACAAAACATGTTCTTGACTTCAAAGTAAGAATACTCCTTCCATTCCATCTCAGCCAGAAAAGTACTTGTTTCTTTCAGCGAGGTCGGTAAAAATTAGGAGGGATTTTTTTCTCAAAATTGATCTGGAGAAAAGGCTGGATCAGAAAGAATGATGCTTGCAAGCTGCGGAATTTCACCTGCCCAGTTTGTATATGACACTTGACACAAGACTGCCATGCCAGGATCAAGATCTTCCAATCGGCTTCCACTGCCTAGTACTATGTCTGATCTATTTCATATTGGATAGATATCAACTGGTGGCCGTGTTCTCTGCAGGGTGTATGTCAGGTAAGAACAAGGTTATTTGCATTTGAAATTATGTGTCCTGGCACTTGGAGTTGGATTCAACTCTTCAGTGCTGTTAGAAATTACTAGTGGAAGAGCCACTCAGTGTTGTAACACTGTAATGGATGTCAGAGGATTCCCCCCCCACCCCCATCCGATTCTTAATCAGCATGCATCAGCACAAAATCTTGTACTAATGAAATATGAATCCATGGGAATTTCTTAACTCTCAGCATAAGGCAGAGATCTCCCAGAGAGAAGAGCCTGGGCTCTTTTTAATCCTAGCAATATCCTGTTCAGTTCTATTGCATTAACTTAGAGCAATTAACTTATAAACTCCAGGCAACAGAACATGTAGCACTCAGTATTTACCACTTTGATGCAAGCATGCAATTTTTGTTCAATACTGATGTCAGACATCTTTCTAGAGCTTATTCCAGTCGGATCTGAGGAGTGACTACCTTGTAACACAGACCTTAGTGGAATAACAGGAAAGTTTCAAAGGAAGGATTTGTCTATTCAAATTAGAGACCTAGTCAAAGGACTTTTCAAACACACAAAAAGCCCTCTGAAAAGTGGCAGAGTTCAGAAAGCGGGGATTTTATGGTTCTGGCTAAAGATACTACACTACTGGAAGGATTATATAAAAGTCTGTCAATTTAAGGATAGTGGAGTCATGTTAAAACTCTTTATTATTACATCAGAAACTCCAAATTATTTTCAAATTTATTTGGTTTCATGAATTAAGTGAAATACTATTTTTTTTTCCATTTCAAGTTTAGTGCTGCATAGTGCTGCTCATTTCTAGGTGAGGGGATTCTTTGTATAAATTGAAAAGTGGCGTCACATTAACGCATAGTACTATTGATTGCATTCATTATAATAGATGAATAACAACATCTAGGAGCAAAGAAAGAATGGCTAAGAAATATACTAAGTATTTCTCAATACTTCTTCATAAGAGATAAAGAAGTTAATTGCTCCTTAAAGAAAATTAAAATAATGTATGTTAAAAACTATTTGCAGTTTTGGAGGCTCAGGGAAAAAGAAAAAAACTGTATCTAAGGAGACTGTGTAAGGTAAGACAAGTGAAGAGAGGGGAGAACAGGGAGCAGAAAATCATCTATCTGCCATTGTTCTTATATAATTTACTTTAGAAAGTTTGAGAAACAAACATTTCTGTATTTCAGGTGATCAAGTACTATTAGACTTCTTCAAAAACATGTTGGAAAAAATAACAAAAAAAAGGAACAGCTTAAGAGCAATTTGTGTGAGGGAAAAAAAAATAAGTCACAGACACTCATTTGGCTAGGAAGCAGAAAAGGCAACAGAACTGTTTCATTGAGAGAGAAAAACTATTGTAGAAGAATCAATAGACAGGACTATAAAGGACAACTGCTAAAGAAACAGAGGAACTTAAATGTCTGCTTCCAGATCATAACTCCCATCATGCAGGCAGCACAGCATCTATTTATCACTTGTAAGATTGAGATTCAAGAGAAGAATTCAAAAGCAGATGAGAGTTTAATCAAAAGGGAGTATACAGCAAATTAACATCTTGGGAAGAAGAGACATAAGGAAAGAATGAAGGCTCAAATAAAAGCAAGCCATCAGGGCTGAACAGCCGTTACTAGGAAAAGCATCATTCAAAAAGCTGAAATCATGTCCACGTGGAGAAAATGGGAAGGGTAATATATTTTGACAGGCTCAATGTAAAAAATACAAGGAACACTGACCAAGAAGGAAAAACTAGCAAAACACAGTAAAGCAAGTAATAAATCTTCCCTCAAATACATACAGAGCTGGATTCTTCCTAAAGACTTGGTGGAATGAAAGGATCAGCACAACAGGAGCATGCAAAGACAAAAGGCAATTGCCAAGAATCTAAATGACTTATTTGAATAGTATTTAGTGCAGAGCTTCCCATGCTGAAAGAGTCTGGCAGTGCCTGGAGAATTATCAGATTAGAGGAACCATCTCAAAATGAAGTACATGTAGAAAATGTTGTATAACTAGTTGAAAAAGGAATGACAGCTCATGAGAAGGAAAAATAATTTATCCAGGAATTACTAAATTAACTCAAGGGTGACCCAGTGAACCACAAAATGCAATACGTAACGTGCTCTAAAACTACCACAGAATACGAGGTAATGGAAGGTGGCGCATGCAGTGATAAATTCTAACTTGTTGCAGCCTGTGAGGAGACTGAGAAGACAGTCTTCCTGGCACATTCTTATTATATAGTTGAAGGCAGCAATGCTGAGGGTGCTGGCAGATGTCACTGTGCGGCCACTTTTTAACATCTTCAGGGCGTCTCAGCAGAGCCTCCTCCTCTGTTTAAGACTAAACAAATCTGGGTCACTCAGCTTCTTCTTGTATCCTATGTTCTGAAACCTCCTGGATGTTTTCAGAGCCCTTCACTGGTCTTGTTTCAGTGTATCAGTGTTGTTTATTTTTTTGTTTTACTGGAGAACCCCAAACAGGACCTAGTATCCTAGAACAGGTCTCACAAGTGCCAAACACAGGTGAAGAATCACTTCCCTCAGCCTGCTGGCTACATTGCTACTCGTACAGCCCAGCATGCAGTTGGACTTCATTGCAGCAAGGATGACCTGACTCATGTTTAGCCAGGAATTATCTGCAGATTTGCTGCAGTGTACTTCCTCCCATTACCCCGCTCACTCCTGAAGGCATTAAATGTTATCAGCCCCCCCATCCACCCCTGACTAACCCTTTGAAACCAGTAGTCTAGCCAGTTTTCTACCCACATCTCTGATTTAGCTATAAGGATACTATGGGAGGTCTTGCTAGAATCAAGTCATCAGGAACGTTTCCCAAATGCCACCTTTTCAAGATGGTAGAGGGTGGCCAAACAGTTACATCTATGAGCAGCCTCAGCAACCTTGGAAGCATTTCACCTGCTCCCAAGAACTTTTGCATGTTCAGTCAGTTTTACATGGTCTCTCACAGGATGAACTTCTACTGCAGGTAATGCTTAACTCCTGAAGACTCACTAACTCACTCAACTTGAATACAATTCCATTATTCTACAATTATATGAAGTCAGAGAGACTTGAGGAAAAAACACACCAGGGAAATATGAGGTTAAAGTAGCATTCTCTCTCATTCTTTCCTGTACCCTTTACTAGGAGGCCTCTTGCCTCACTGAGCACCGGAGCCACAGTTCCCTTGGCTTTCTTTTTGCTGCTTTTGTAATGCAGAATCATACCGTAACTCCTTAAAGTGATAACAGCAAACTGGCAAACGGAAATGTGGCCAATACTTTTAACCTGAACTTCCAAAGGAATTCTCCTTAGAGAATAACTCTCATCTGCTGCATAAACTTCATGGATAAACTCAACTCGGGAAAGATCTGTTACTAGAAAACAGAAACTTCTGCAGGGAATTCCCTAAAGCTCCAATTTAAGCATGACTTTTTGAATAAGTAGGAGTACTTTATTACCCATCTACAATTTTACCAGAATTGCTGCCTCCCAGCATTACTTTTTTTTTTGGGGGGGGAGGGGTGTAGGCTGGGGGAAGTTTCATCTACCAATTTTCAATGGGAAAAATTGCTGTGAAAGAATAATAAAAGCCTATAAGAACACACAATAGATGAGACATTTGGAAAACCTGTGTTTTCTCCATTCTTTACACTTAATTTCTAGACACTGTTTTAAGACAAGTGCCATACTAAGTTATAGAAAAAAAAAAGTCAAAATGCTGTATACTAAGCAGAGGAAAGGTATTAACTTATGCACACAGTGAAAAATATTCATAGAATAATCAACAGACAAAAAACAGTGCTAGAGGTAGAAAATATGAGCTAGGAAAGGCATGGTGAAGTTCTGCTATGCCATCCCAGACATTTTCTATTATTATAACAATTAATTGCTGGGTAGAATTCAATGCATGTTAATATTCTAAGGCTATGTGTTTCTTCTGCACAAAATTTCTCCTTAGAAAAGTCTCTTAAATTCTAGTTTTAGTTTCACAGCTGAATCCTTTTCCTCAAGAAAACATGCAAAAACTTCTTCATTAATAGAACATTATAATTTGCAGTGCTGAGGGAATGAATATGCAATTACTATAAGGTCCATAGAGCAGCAATCCATCTGAGCTTACAGAGCCTTTTAGCTATCCTCAAACTCCAATTTGCAGAATTTCTCTAATTTCTATGCTATGTTTCTAGAAGTTTGCTCCTGTCCAATTTCACATTTTGCCTCACCACATTTCACATTCAGAAATACCTAACTTTAAGATGACAGTTTATCTATATGAATCTTAATTTTATGTTTCTAAAAGACAGTTATCTCCATGGAGACAACTTGTGTTTGTAGTACAGACAGGGACCACAGAAACGTAGACTTCACAGCAGCTCAATGAGAAAAGTAAGCAAAGGCTATGTGTGCAACATTACCTCATCATATTCAGTTTAATTCAATTAAATACATCACATTCAACACTGCCCATATAGGTTCTGCAAGCTGCAAGAAAACAACTTCCAGTCACACAAGATTGATGTGTAACTGTATTTCTGATTTTGCTCCCAGATGTAACAAAGGCCATTGTCAATTACAAATAACCCAGGCACTGGCAGCCATCACACTTCTAAGACAACTTCCCTCAGGGACAGAGGAAGACATGATTCTTGTCTGTTTTAGAGGTCAAGGAAACCTTAAAAAAGGAAGAGTCAAGGACAGACTATCAATTCTTGTGTGGATTACATTCACATTTAATTCCTCTTAATACATTTCAGTGTGGTTTGACCCCAGCTAGCAGTCAAGCCCTATTCAGAAGCTTTCTCACTCCCCACAATACAGGGGTGAAAATAGGAAGAATAAGATTGAGGAAACTCACAAGTCAAAATAGAGACAGGGAGAACACTCATCCATTACAACTGTGGGCAAATAGATTCAACTTCAGTTAATTTATTGCCAATGAACAAAACCTAAAATTAAATACCGACTCAAGTATCGGGAAACAAAAGATGGCATTTCAATACTTAGGAAAAAACACCTTTCCTGCTCATTTGCCAGACCCAACTTCACTTTCAGGCTCATTTCAGTTCAAACACCTCACTTTACCTTCCTCGCTTCCTAGTCTCCACTTCATTCCAGACACTTCTCACTTGTTACTGCCACAAGTCATACTCAGTCCCCTCAGTGAAGCAAGAAAAACTGCATCATGTCAGGATCACTGTTTAGTGGTTTCTCTCTGCCTCTCCTTGCTTCTCTTCCTTCTCACTCCCTTCCTATGCTCCATCCTCCACAAGCTGCAATAACTTTCAGAGCTGTATCTGATGTACCATAGAACAGTTCTGGCCTTTTTGCTGCCTTCTCTGTCCTGTTCCTTCCCACTGCTCAGTGTTTTCTACCCCTTCTTAATTGTTTTCACATAGGTGCCACCAACTTGACTGATGGACTCATCTGTGCCCTATGATGGATCTGTAATGGAGTGGATGGGAACCACCTGTGTGCAGCACATGGCAGCCCCATGTCTACTCTCACAGAAGCTACTCCTGCAGTTTCCCCTTCCTACCTCATCTACCAACACCTTGATATCTGCACTCTATACATTTGGTTAGGTCCATTTTAACCACCTAGGAATGATTCTATGGTTGACTCAAATTATTTGAGATCACAGTTAGATTTCAGATGAGGTAAATTAAAATACAAGCAGAAACTTAAACAGAAGCTACTCTTTTTCAAAGTATTTTTTTAACTTCAGATTTTTTGTCTGTGACTTCTGAAACTGCCAAACATTTATGAGAATTAAGTTAGCAATAAAAACTATTTTAGTTTTCCCTATCACATAGAACCTGTTTTGCAAAGGGGGTATAAGTCCTGAAAAATATTTCTTTTACATCTGAGTAGTTAAAATTGGCTGTCTAAGTTTTCTGACATGCTTCAGTCATTCCCAAAAGTTTAGTAAGTTTTTTGTTTAAATAAAATGTAATTTGCATGCAAACAAACCAGGAACTATTTCCGTCACTATGCTTTACTTCACAGAAAAATTCCTTCTAATCACAATGACAACTTTCCACATAGTAATAACTTGAAACATCATTATTTCAAGACACATTCAGATAATTGCTTTGTTTAAGGCTCAAGTAGTTTCTCCCTGTTTCAGGCCGGTTTTTTAATGTGGCTGTTTAGCAAAGTAATCCCTAAAGGTCACATCTAAAAAATATTATTCAGAGTGTTGAGTGTTTAATACACATTAGCAATATAAACCACTGCACTAATTCTCTACCACCTTTTTTACTATCTCTCTATAGTGTTGCACTAAGTAATATTACAGTAAACTGTATGATAAGCAGAACAATCAGAACTACGAGAAGACAACCTGCAGCCTACTTACTGTGAGACACCATACAAGAGAAAATAATTCTGAGAATTTTCAGCAAGGTATAAAGAAGCAAAAAAAACTGAAGTTCCAAAAAACCTTATTTGGAAGTAATTTCATGACTACTGCAACAACGAATGTCTCTCTCTTGGCTGAATTCCAGCTGAACGTTATAATGGAAATTATCCAGTATTCATAGTATTCATAAAACGGTTACTGCTGTTATCTACAGAAAAGAAAATAATGTTACGTGGGGTTTTTTCTGTCAAGAGAAGCTATTCATTTAGGATTGTTTCTTTTCATCTAACTTCCAGGAAGTAACTACCATGAAAGCTACTGCTTAAGAAGTCAGTTTAAAAACTAATATATAGAAATGAACAAAAAAAATAAATAATGGAACACAGAGAAAGTATGATCTCCTAAAGCCTTGTTCCTTTATTTTTAATGTATTCATTCCTTTTCAGCGAACATCCCATCAGTGACTGTTGCTAGCCATTCAAATGCCCCAGAACTTCCCATAACCCTTATCTGAACTGTGATTTCTCTGACTGAACCAAGGTTTTTTAAACTACATTGTTTAAATGAAGCCACTGAAAGTTATCCACAACAATATATTGGTTTTACAGTAATTCTAAAAACAACTTTTGCCTTCTTCACAAAACAAATAATTCTGAGCAGCACCAGAAAATTAATAAATCTACCATAGTCTATGAAGATTATGACAATCTGGCTTCTCTCTCTTTTAACAGTGAAACTCAAAGTTGGAAAAAATTGGAAGAGGACTGAGAAAAGCTAAGAAAATTTCTCCTGCAGTCCCACCTTCCATAGACTTTTGTTCCAATATCTTAAAATGCAAGAACTGATTGAAAACAGGTGCTTTTTTTCCACTATAGGACAAGATTAGCCGAATCAAATGATTGCTTGTGTCACACATCCCACACAGAACTTACGTTCCTGGCTGACACAAAGTCTCCAGTAACTGCCTGACTAAAACTAGAAAATGTTTCCACAGGGAATGAATAATCAAAATTATCAGGTCTAGCACATTTTTTCATTACTTTGGAGAGAATTATTTTATTACTTTCAAAAAGAGCAAGTTCTGTACAAGTCCTAATATTAAGTGATGGCTTTGTTATTATTATAACCCTGCATAGTCAGTCAATCCTACTCCCATTTCACAAAACTGTTATAATTTCTGTATTTTAGCCCGTGACCATAATTGGTGAGCGAACCCTCCCTGTCTTATCTCAAATACACAAGCTTTTAGTTGGATTTCCTCCTCCCCATCTCAGAGGGGAGACAGGTGAGTGAGCAGCCACGGGGTTCTTTGCTTCCAGCTGGCCTGAACCACAACAAGGCTGAAGTCTATTTTCACTACAGACAGTTTGATATTAAAAAAATAATAATGTTGCTATTCATATTTTCTTGGTAATAATTTTTGAGCACATTCCTCCTTCTCCTTTAGCTATTTTCAGCAATTGTCAGCATTTCTGTCTTCTTCCCTAGCCATTTTAAGATCTTATTTCTCATTAAAATAATCCATAGCCTGTCATCATCCCTTTCTTGTCCCCTTACCAAACATTCTTTATCATTAAAAGTAGCATAACAAAAGCTACCAAGAATTCATCAATGAAACGAGAATTCCCACAATTTCAAATCATAACATTAAGAAGTAGGATTAAACCAAGGATCCATCTAAAGTAATTTCTTGAAATTTATTACTACCTTAAATGTACAAACTTGGAACTTCAGAACAGAAAGCCTGGATTCTGTCTTATGCAGTCTAGCACATTCCCCACACACTGGCTGTTAACTTTCACACAGACAAGAAAGAAAAGTATACAGATGAAGCACAAAAGAAAAATCTGGGGTACTGGACAAAAATCACTGATATTTTCCTTTCAGTTTCATGGGAACTTTTGAAAAAAAGATGCTTTTTTGTGTTCATCTTTGTATGCATGTCTAAAAGGATACAGAAGGATATTATCATGAGTTTAAATAAAAGCAAGTGATGTTGCTTCTGCATGATCACAGTTATGCTTCACTTTTTTTTTTTTTACTTTTAAATTATTTTTTTAAGCTTGAGTAGCAAAACCAAATCATTTGAAACTTCCAAACAAATCTGGAAAAACTATCTTCACGGGGTAAAGTAGCAGCAAAGTAGTCTATTTCTGTACATAAATATTTTGTTCCTTGTTCAAGTCTCAGAATAGTGACTAACTTGATTAGCCAGTGACCTACTATGAGGTTTTAGGAAGTGGCTAATCTTTCATTCATATTTCCTTCTGTGGCTGAAACTGTGCTATTGTATTTTGAAGGTTACTGGGAACAGAGTGCCTCAAAGTGAGTCTAAATCATTAACACCTCTTCTGTTCGAGTTTAAATCCAGAGATTTTAATCAAACATGTAAACAATTCATGTTGTTCATTGGTATCAAGTAAGTACCTTAATCATCTTTCCATTTGTGACCAAATTAAAAATCCAGAAGTCTCAAGATACCTGAATGATTTTTTCTCTTAAGGTAGGTTATCTCTTCAGCAGCTTTTCAAATAAATATTAGCCGACAGGCAGGTAGTGGTACCTTTGCAGTGGCATATGCCAAATTGTTTATGAGTTTTATAAACAGAGACAGTTATTTCAGTTATCCAAAAACTGAAACATATGAAGGTACCAAACAGGGTTTTTTTTTAATTAATTTTAAGCAAAATTCCTCCTCTAGATTTTTTTAGAGTTTTAACCTCCAAATGTCATCTCCCATAGTCTACAACTCTTGGATAAACCATCTTTATTTTCAGACAGAAATATACATGTACTGCAGTACTGAAGGTTCAGATTCTTAAAATATTCTAGGAACAGGGATTCTAAAATCAAAGCAGAATATTTTGATCTGGACCTATTCTTAGTTGGAAGAACTACTGATTAATTACAATAACTAGATTTAAGCCTGTTCTAAAGATAAATGTTCTTACTTCAAGTGAAATGTATTTAAAATCTAATACAGACTTTTTGTTGACTGAGCAACTACAATGTTTTCACCTCTTAAAATTATTGTGTAATATCCAGTAACAATATATGCATTGCTATGCACCACCAGAAACTTGTCAGACTATTTTAACATTTACCTAAATAATCCTCCTTCTTCCTTCATGTTTTTTAGACTGGTATATACTTACTTCATTCTCTGTCTTGATGCATTAGGCAACATAATTCTGTTCAAATTAATCTCTTATCAGTTGTCTTTCATTAGTGCTTATTTTGAGCAACCAAGAACTACATGCACAATTCATTGTGCATTGGGCTTTATTAATTAAAGAATTTAAAACAGCATGCTCAAAACAAAATCATTAATAATAGCTTAAAGCATGGATTAGGGTCATAGGAAGTCCCAGTGGAAAACACAGTATTTAAGCAATTAAAACCCATGAGAAATTGGGGAAGGAAATAACACAAGACTGAACCTGGATGAATGTTTTAACACACTTAAAGAAATTATTGGGAAACCCAATGCTAAACACTGCATTACTAATGAAGAACAGACAATTACACATGTGATATAGTGGCATAGAAGCCTAGGCGATTATTTGTGAGATCAGACTAATAGTTATAATATGACAGACAGTTATGAGGCATTGTGACTACAGAATATTGATATAGACCCAAATATAAAGAACCTGAGAAAATAAATAATATTTAAAAAAAAAAAACACCAAAAAAACCAAGAAAATAAGGTAGAGGACTCTAAATCCACAGGTAGCTAGAGAAACAGACACTAGAGAGGGATATGGTCTGCTTAAACCAGACCAGGAGGCTACCTTTAGGTTTTGTGTGAACACAGTTGAAGGACAGCAGCAACAGGACACAGAAAAACATTCACAGTGTGTTAAAGATCCCTTGACACATTTCAGCTGAGACATACTACTCAGCCAAGTGGATCTCACAATGTCAAGATTACTCAGTAGTGTACTGTCAGCTTCAATGAACTTTTCCATTACCATGTGCTCTGGGCTTCATTAAACAGGGAGATAATATTACCATGACAAGGCAACAGATCTGTGGCCCTTTAGAATGCATACAGAGCTCCCTACCCAGTCAAAGCAGATACAGGCAGATGTTCACTCTCTTAGTCTTCATTCTTATTTCATATAAAAGGCTTTTTGAACACTTTATGATCAAGCTAGTATTCCCTAATACTATATTTAAGAATGTATCTTTGTAAAAAATGCAAGGAACTAACATTTCCCAATTATTCCCCCTCCTCTTATTTTTTTTTATTCTTAATGAAATTCTTAATGAAAGTGATGGTCAGATGTATTTATTTCAGAATATAAGACTTTAGAAATCTTCATTAATTGATAATAGAAGTAATGCATGTTAATTTTTAGAAGGTTAAACTGTCTGAGTTGTTACCATATACAATCGATCCCCAAGTAGCGCAACAAAGAACCTCTGAATTCAAGTTTCTCTGCAAAAGTACATTTCTGCTGTCTTACATATTGGAAATATAATAGCTTACTTTTTCGTCTCAAGGTGAAAGGTAATTATCTTTACTATTAAAAGAAAACATGGAATTGTTTATTTTTACATCTTGCCTACACAGATACTACTAAGATGCTTGTCTTTTTTACATGGTCAGAGACTGAGTGACTCAATCAGATTCCCAGTCTAAGCACTAAAGAAACATCTTTAATTCTTTTTTGCTAGAACAAACTGTTGAGAAATATCACACAAACTGTTCTACATTCTAAATACTTTCAGATCTTCCACAAACAGGTGCTTATGTCTAACTGTTGCTGAACTACCTACAATGCAATATTACTAGAGCACTCTTTATAATTAAAGTTCAGTATTTCAAATTATATTACAATCAGCAAATCCATTGTGATAGAAAATCTTCAAATTTCTTTTGTTACGTAGGTGCTCTGCTCCCAATTAAGTCCCAGTTATTTTAAGTTTTGCCACTGATGAGAGGATGGGCTTGTTTTGTCCTTGAGCCTCTTAACAGAGCACCCTTCAAGTCATTTATTTCTGTGAAAACCTGTGAAAGTTACTGATTATTGAGTAGTCTCTTAATAATCAAACTGCTCAGAGGTAAATGAGGTAGTAATAAAACTGTTCATAAATATGGAAGAGAAAGTGGTTTTAGATGGAAGCTAACAAATTCAAATTCACTGTTTTTGCTTACTTTTCCTCTTTGCTTGAGACAAGGAAAAAAGCAAGATTTTCATCTTATCAGAAAAAAATAAGTAGGAAAATAAAAAATGCAGTTTAATTGTGAGGGAAGAGGGGAGCACACAAATATTTCTCAAAAGGAACTGCACAGTTAAGTATTACAACAGGAATATAGACCAAACTAGCAACCACTTGAAAAATGTATTTGTATTACAAATTCATCCAGATACAAGTTTACCTACTGCACTATACAACCAATAAATTGTCTAGTTTAACTCTTACTGTGGGAGGCATTTTCATAGCGCTTCACTTCTCTGCATTTCAGAGCTGTGCTACAAACTACAGAAAGTACATGATATGGCATGATGACATATCCAGCATTTAGAGCTGGAATTTGTACTGACAAACAGTAAAGCAGCAGTCAAAGGGTTGTGCTTCTATTGTACTTCAATGCTACAATGATGCTACTGCAAATCTGCCTCTGCTGTATGTAGTTCCAGTAGAAGGAATGCTTGGAGGTTAGCAGAATTCATACACCAGAACATAAACAAGACTTGAAGAGACTAAATCAACATATTATTTCCAGTATTTTTTAGAAAAGAAGAATGTTAAGACTCAAATAAGAACAGCAGGGAGACGGGACATGATTAAGAGTTCTTAATTTTTAGGGATTTATCTTTTTCTTGTTTTGAACAGTACTGCCAAAAGCTAACAACTGCTCACTGACTAGCTTGATACAGGACAATTTTAGAAGCCAGTGCCTGAACCAAAGCGATCCACTAAACATACATTCCACAGAAACAGTAAAAATGCCCAGCTGCAAAATACCTCAATACAGCAGGTGATAGTGCTCAGGAAACCCAAATTAGATACAATGGCTTTGATAGTTTATGTGAGTATATATTTACTCTGCATTTTATATTGTTCCTTTTGGTACAGAAGGAAAATCAACCCAAAAATACTAAAATACATATAACTGATGACTTATTAATGTAAATTTGTCTGACCCTCAGAAAATTAATTTTATTTTTTTTTTTTCATCACTCAGCTCATACACACAGGTTCAAATACTGACACCAGCAAATAAACAAAGACAGTTCTCAAACAAGATCTTCTGTTGTCACTAAAGATATGACAACAAAAATAAAATCCAGCAATCCTATAACTTGATAAATCATTAAATTTGCAATAGGATTGAAGATG
Source organism: Chaetura pelagica (assembly GCF_000747805.2). Taxonomy (NCBI): domain Eukaryota; kingdom Metazoa; phylum Chordata; class Aves; order Apodiformes; family Apodidae; genus Chaetura; species Chaetura pelagica. Next base: position 1,466,532 of record NW_009954442.1, on the reverse strand, counting down.
CCTGCAGATCTGCTTTTGTTTTCCTAAATAGCTGTGTAGCAGACACCAGACACACTGACAGTTTCCCAAGTGAAAGTTTATTGCTGGTACGAAGGCAGTGGCATTAGTTTAAAAGGCAGCCCCAGACCTAAAGCTTTCCACATATTTATGGGTAAAGTCCAGTAATAACATTCCGTAACAATTCACTTCCTTATTATTGTGAATCCTGTAGTCCTTTTTCTTATTTAAGCAAAAGAATTTCAGAATTTAAGAACTGGAAGGAGTCTGAAGAAAACAATCCTTACTTCATCTCTAACCTTTATAAGGGTTTTTGTGCAGCTGAAATAATTGTTTCTAAGCTTGATCCAGCACTTCTCTTGACTATTCACAGCAGCACGATATTAAACAGCTCTTGTGATATGTCTCCCTGCCACCTTTAAAAAAAATAATAAATCCCTCACAGTGACACTGTAGGAGGCAAAACAAGCATCTTCTCATATTCCCTTGAGCCATATCAGGAAGGCCAACAAAATTAACTGAAAAACGGTATTACCACTGCTTACAGCTACTGGGTGTAGACAGGGTTAACTTCATGAACTACAATGCTGACAGATTTTTTGCCTTCTCACTGTGCTATGGGTATGGTAGAGCCCATTACTGTTGAAATACAGATGTATGCAAAGTCAAGATCAAACAAAAAAGTTATCAAATGGAAAACTGAGTCTCATTATCACTTCATAATGGTGCCAAAAACTCATGTCATCAGTGCAAATTAAGGAAAAGTATGGAAAATGTGACTGGGATGGATTAAATGAGGTTTAATGCGAGGCTACTGTGAGGCTACACAGCAAAGTATAAGAAACTGGATAATTACTTCACGTAAAAAGCACAGCAGAAATGCCATTATATAACTTCAAAGCCTATTTAGTATCGGGCTAGCACAAACAAGCACAAGACAGAAAAATGACAGCATGGACAAGTTCATTAAACCAAGAATCAGACACTTATGGCTAGAAGGGAGCACACAGACAATTAATCTCCTGCTGCTACCATACAATACCATTGGTTATTGTAAGAGGAAAGAGGACACAACTCAGATGTATTCACAGGTTTAGTTTCTGAGAGAGTGTTCCCTGCTGTTCCTCAAAAGATCCTATAGTATGTGCATTTTACCTCAAACGTATAAAGTAAAACTCAGTATACAGCCCATAACACATAACTACTTTGTGTTGCTGATCATAACGCATTTGTAGCTTTTTGCTTGTCCTCTTCTTTGCTTGGTGATATTTAATAAAACATCCATGAGAAAGAGGACACGCAACAAGGAACACAGTAGCCCTTAGCATATTTTCTGAAGTTTGTACGTGAAGACTAGAATAATGTTCCTCCACAACTCCAATACAGATGAAATAATCAAGAAGAATAAATTAATTACCAAAAGATGTAACCCAGGTACTAGTAATAAGGTGTGATTAAAAGAGAAAAACTTAAACAGTTTATTCAGACTTTCATATATATGAGTTATGATTACAAATGTTGTTTGGTTGATTCACTTATTTTAAGTCTGCTGCTGAAATCAGCTAATGTGAAACCCACGCCAACAAAGACAGCAAGTATCTCCATCATTATTCATTCCCCACATCTAACAATAGCTTAGAATAAGTGAGGAATGTAGGGAACTAAAGACCCTTTATAGTTTATAGTATTTAAAAGAACAACATTCAGAGAGTTATTCATATCTAATATGCTGTAAATTCAAAAGAGCAGTTGGAGATTGACAACCTACTTCCATTTAAAACAACCAAATAATACCTTTTCAGAAGTCAGCTACTCAAATTTATATCCAGAATACCAAAACATTCATCATAAATTTGTGAAAATACAGTAGAACATTTTCCTTAGTTGTACCAACAGTAATAGTTTTAAATTAAAAAGCAAACAAATGAACACACATGCTTTACTGTAGCAGAGCATTTCCACACGTTCTGTTTGCCATTCAACTCTGAATAAAAAAAATCACTATTAAAATGATCAAGTTCTGGCAATGTTTATTGCATGGCATTTTGAGTTGAACAAGACATGACTGGAAACTCACAAATACTAATTTTGAACAATCAAATTAAAAGACTGTATTTTCTTTTCAAGAATCACAGAGATTATCAAGATTTAAAACATCTTAGCCACATTATCATACATGTCTTACAATAAAAGGTTGTTGTGAGTTATGTCAGCATGCTTTGGCCTAAAAAGTTTGATTTGCAAGCACATTGTTCCATCTGAATCCTGCCCTCTAATCGCTAGGTCTTTCTCAACTTTCTTCTAAATAAATAAGACTTTCTACCTTGTTATCTTTCATACACTACAGTAGCGAACACCACTAGCAACATAAAAGCCTGCTTATGTTTCACTCACCAGCGAGATGGAATATCCTGAGTTGGAAGGGACCCGTAAGGATCACCAAGTCCAACCCCTTGTTCCTAACAGGACTACCGAAAACTAGACCATATGACCAAGAGTTTCATCCGTACTGTCCCTGAACTCTGACAGGCTTGGTGCTGTGACTACTTCCCTGGGGAGCCTGTTCCACCCTCTCAGTGAAGAACGTTTCCTTAATGTCCAATCTGAACTTCCCCTGAGGCAGCTTCATTCCATTTCTTCGTGTCCTACCACTGGTCACAAGAGAGATGAGATACAAGCCTCTCTTTCTGATGCCCCTCTTAAGAAAGTTGTAGACTGCAATAAGGTCACCCTTCAGTGTTCTCTTGTCCAAGCTGAAAAAGACAAGTAACTTCACAGGCTCCTCTTCAGTCCTGCCCTTCAGACCATTTTGGTCTCCCTTCTCTGGACACACACTAATAATCTGATGTTCTGTTCTTCTCAAAATGAGGTGCCCAGAACTGCACATAGTACTTCAGATGGGGCCACACCAGTGCAGTGCAGAGTGGGATAATTACTTCCCTTGACTGTAGAGCTATGCTGTGCATGATGCAACCCAGGACACAGCACTTTTGGCTGCCAGGGTACACTGTTGACTCAGGTTCAACTTGCCATCAACCCAAATCCCCAGACTGCTTTCCATGGGGCTTCTCTCAAGCTTCTTGTCCCCAAGTTTGTACATATAATCAGGATTACCCTATCCCAGATGAGAATCCAGCAGTTGATCTCATTATATTTCACACAGTTGGTGAATACCCAAGTCTCTTAGTCTCTCCAGATCTCTCTGTAAGGCCTCTCTACCCTCAAGGGAGTTCACAGCTACAGATACTCCTAGTTCAGTATAATCGGCACATTTGCTTAATTACTCCTGTGTCCAGAATAGAGCTAATCTTCTACTCCTTTTTCATGGCAGGAGAGTGGAAGGAAACCTGTCCCCTGTGTCTTTCTACACACCTTTACAACATCAGGGAAAACAAACTCACAAACAACAAAACACAACAGCTAACATGTATTTATTTTTTTGCTGTGGAACAGGGCCAGCTTTCTCACTTCTTCAGTTGAAACAGGAAGGAAAAAAAGCTGGAATAAAGCTCCTACCACATACTCTTGCAGACAAGTTTGTTTGCTTTGTTTCCCCCAATATTATGAATATTCTGATTCCAGAGCAGCCCTGCAGAATTTATTCTGTGCTGCATACATGACATATTCTGGGAATTTATATAAAATCAGATAACATCTGATGGATCACAATCGTTAGCTAATTTTGTTTAGAGGAAAACTGTAAGCAGAAAGACATAACAACTTGCTATTTTTAAAAGGAAATTAGTAAGACATTATCAGGCTTCACAGACAAGATACAAAGCCAATGTGCCAAAACTGGAACAAGATAATTTTGTCAAACTGTTTTAGGACTTGTGTATAAATTAGGAATTTAAGAAGATGCAAGGACACAGAAGAAGCCTTTTCCAGAAGACGCCTAGCATTTTCTTCTGCTTTAAGGTGCATGCATCACCAATATAAATACAATTGGCTAAGGTAGGTTTTCATTTCAAGCACTTTCTTAAAAACTAAGAAAAAAAGTGCCTGCCTTAAGATAAATTGCTGATGTAAAAAAATATTCTTAATAGTCTATGTAAATGAGGAAAACAGCAAGAAGCATAATCTCAGCATGAATCAGAAGACAAAATTTTTTACTTACATGACACAGCTTTGCAGGAAATAATTAAACACTGCCCATATCTTAACCACTTTGGTGATTGAAATGAAGATCAAATGCTGAAACCCTATCTCAAAAGCTGCTCATGGGACAGACTTGAAATATCAGCAACCTCAGAAACAAACTTCATATATAACCTAGAAAACCAATGTTTTGCTGAATAAAAATATTTACTTTTCAAAATGTAATTGCTAAGACTCCCCAGTCATCAGTAACTTCATAACACAAAAAACCCCAAACTGTTTATTTTTTGATTAACATACATGGATGCAGAAGACTAGGACTTTGAGTAGTGGCTTGTTTTCTACATAATATTTTGAAACTATTGAGACAGCAAATATTTCATCAACAAATACAAATTTTTAAATTACATGTGCTGTTTGGACAAATATTAAGTTACATTAAATCAATGTTTCATCATTAATTGCATACTCCCTTTTTCTAATATAGTAGCACTTTGCATTTTAATTAAGTTAACAGCTAGAGAATAGAGTGTTGGTACTCAATAAGTTGTTAAAAGATATTTGAGTGTCTAATTAGGAGAGGTGATAAGTATACAAAGTAAAAATTCAGAAACAGTATGATGGAACCTTCAAGCAAGATTCCTCACTTATTTATATACCAGTAATTCTGCTTTTAAGTCTGGGAATGGAGTTATTTTTATCACATTGTTACAGTTTCACAAATGCATATATTTTCAAATAGATAAAGAATTCACTTTTCCTTTGGAAAAGTTTGCAGCTTGTTTGCAGCTTCTTTGTAGAAGAAAAAAAAAAAAAAAAAAAAAAAAAAAAAAAAAAAAAAAAAAAAAAAGTAGGTGCCAAGTACCATGATTTGCAACACTGAATAGTAAATAATTGCAGAAAACATTTGGAAAGCCACCAATGTTTAAGAGTTTTTCAGTTGTTGGCTAAACAACTGCAAGTATCTTTGCCAAAACCAGAATAAAATGTCTAATTGAAAGTGACTTTTGCATACAGAAAATAACTTATTCACTAACCTATTTCAAGAAGAAAGTTCAACCAATTATAGCAAAAACTGTGACTATATACATACAGTTGTGCAAGCCAGTTTTAACTTTCAATCTCATGCAGAGATTACAAACTGCCTCTTGTGCTTTAGCATCTAGCAAGCCTATTCTTCCTTCACTGGTTCACAAAACCTCAATTCTAGAAATATAGAATATATTCTATATATCTAGAAAGCCATGCTGCATTGGTCCTACTGTGCATTTCTTCCCCTAGTTGCCCTGCAAACACGCCATACATCACTTGCTACTCCAGTTGTGGTCACTGCTTGAGATGCTCCTCATTTAATTCTACACAGAACAAAATACCACCATCTTGAATTAAACCATCTCATTTAACAGTTTTTCACAATACAAAGTAATCAGGTTACAGAGCAGAGGGCTTTATGATGTTCAACTAAGGCATAAGCAGACAGTTCTTTCATATACTTCTCCTAGGTAAATACAGGAGGATACAAGATTATTAGTTCAATGTTGAGACATGCTCTACTACATTTAAACCTTAAAACACATGACACTATTTTTTAGACTAATTTTTACATTTTATTAAACTCTGGTTCTTCCCATCAGAAAATCACGAGCCACTGAGAACAGCACATATAGAAAACTGCATTTATTGGCTGAACAGGAAAATGCATTAAAAACACAACATATGGATCATGATGTGGAAAAAGACAGCACACATATAAAGGAAGTACAACAGCTGTTCTGCATCACCTTATAGTAAAGAATATTTTAGAAATGTTCTCTGAGGGAAAATTTATTAGGCTCTCAGCAATGCAGAAAGTAGGGCAGAGAATATTAAAAAATTGAGAAAATTAGAAAAATCACGTGAAAAACATGATCAAACATGACTTCATAAGGAAATACAAAAGATAGCTAAGGTAAAATAGGTAAGTCTATTGCATATAAGACTAAATGATAGTAATATAAGTCATATCATACTGATAAAATTTCAAGATGCAGAAGGCGCATGTCATATTTTAAAGATACGAGTATCTAGAGTTTGAATATACATTTTTAATATATATTAAAAGGTAATTTGAACTCATTATCATTTCAGAAGATATAAAAGCTTCAGATACACTGAATATTTGAAATATAAATCAGATACTTATTGAGATAACTTTAAGTCAGTCCATGCACATTAAAACTCTGGCCCTAAAGTTAGAAAAAAAATGCTTTAAAGCATGTACATACAGGCAGTTGTTTTGCTACTTCAGTAGAGCACAAAGTTGACATTAAAACATAAGTAAAGGAATTGCTTCAGTTGATGATTTATCTTGCAAAATGTAAAATACTTGCGCAAAGGAATAGAATTAATTCACAATCAAATTAATAAAACCCCTTATTTTTCACTTAGAGAAAATAACAATTTCTACTAACCTTCAGGATCAAGGAGTTTCTCTATGCCCAGGTGTTGTCTGGCTATGTTGAATGCATGGTCTAATCGTTGTACAGGTGACTGCTGAGAAGCAACAGCATCCCAATCAAATAGGTCTGGTCTGAAGTAAAAATAAGAGGAACAGTAAGATTTAATTACAAATTAATTTAGATTTAATTACAAATTTCTATGGTTACACAACAACATCAGCTACTATTATTTTCTTAATGAAATAACTTGTTCTATCAGTGCTGAAACTAATGAATCACAGAATCCTCGTGGTTGGAAAAGACCTCTAAGATCACCAAGTCCAACCATCCAGAACCCATACTTGTTCATGTTTGTCTCAGGCGTCTGTCGCATGAGTTTTGAACCAAGCATTCTGCGACCAGAGCTCCTCGTTTTTCTTACGTTTGAACAAGAACCCAAGGCTGCTGTTTTCCCCAAGTAAAGTATGCCACTGCAGTTAAATATGCTTGTATTTTTAAGTGGATGATGCAAAAGCATACAGTGTTATAGTCCATTTTCTTTCTACACATTTATGCCTTCTGAAGGCACTCCATCTTCATTTTGCAGACACCTAAGATACAAGAGGCAGCTGCATTAATCTGCTAGATCCTCTTTTTTCCACAGACTTTCATGAAAATTTTAATTAGAAGAAATTTTATTACTAGGAACACTGCTTTTATAATTCAAAGTTTTATGCCTTTTATTGTTAACAGCTTGTTTTCAAACAAGTTTGCATCCTAAATTCATCCGTGTTCATCACCATCACACAAATTTCTTATTTGCCACTAAGTCCCAACAGCCTATAACCTCACGCACCCAAACTGCTTGTTTTCACCCATAGCATTCTGCTCCCATCACCACCCAAAATGCCCAAAGAGGCTAGCTCCCCTAAAAGAGTCCCAGTCCTAAAGAGTGCCTGAGAGAGAAGGATTATGTGCTCTGATTGTGCACACTGAGAGCAGCTTCTGCAGGCCAAGAAGGTCAGATAATTACTGAGGTAATTTTGCAGCCTTCTTCCTTCTCTCCACCCACCACATTGTCGCTTCACTTCACTTACTGTTTTTAAAAATGTAATTGCTTCTGAGGTTATAAATTCAGTCATGTCTGACTGAAATTGGTCAACAGGTTCAAAAATTCATGACCTGGGAATGAGCTGCACATGCCACTTCTATTACCAAAACCTTCAGAAAATTACACACTTTTCAGATGTGTATACAACTCCAATCCAGGCAAATATTTTAGTTGAAAGGAGCAAAAGCACTAGAATACAATTCAAATTCTCTTGCAGGAAAAGACAGATGATCAAAACTGAATTACAGCTCAGATACACAATCTGAGCACTACTTGCAATATAAATAATGTTAATACACTGTGATATTTGGCATTAGCTCTGAGACTTATCCATTAGGAGATCAGAATTTGTTATTAGCACTCTGGGAAAAAAGTTTAATCATGTACACTGTAATTATTATGTATATAATATGACAAAAACAACTATACAATTTGTGACTTTGATACAGTGTTCTAAATCAGAAAACATTTAAATGAGTAATTTTACCTGCAGTTAAATCAAGTATGTTATTTACACAAATTAAAATGTTGCAATTAGTTATGACAGATTTACTTACATTTTTATTAATTGTAAAAGCTCATTTTGAACAGTCTCTCATAGTTATAATAAATGGCAAAAAATGTTCACTATATCATACTGTAATAACTTCAGGAGAGCAAAGGAAAAATGCCATTTATGTAATAGTAATTTCCCAGTTATGCACATTTGCTGTTCCATTTTTTTCTGAGATGGGAGTGATTTACATAGTAACAAGTTATACTACAGTATTTTTCTTTTCTATGCAGAATTTCATAGAATCATAGAATGGTTTGAGTTGGAAGGGATGAAAGATAATCTAGCACCAACCCCCATTCTTGAACAGTAATAAAATATAAAGGTTTCTCCTTGCCACATGCAGAGCAACTTCAAAATATTAAATTTGCCTGTAGGGAGCACAGAGAGTGGAGAGGAAAATTAAGAGGTGTCTCTGTTTCTAGCCAAGGATGCATTAAGTCTTTGAGCTCAGACTGGCTTGTGTACTAAAATACAGGCATTTTCAAAATACAGATTATGTCTGCACAATTTTTTACATCCTCCTGGTACTGGGTATGACTGGGATGGAGTTAATGTTCTTCATAGCAGCTTGTGTTCTGGATTTGTCATGCAAACAAACAATTGTTTGACTACTGCTGAACAGTACTTAGCACCAAGACCTCTTTTTTCCTCTCCTCTGCCTCTCCTAGGTGAGTAGTCTGGGGATGGGCAAGAAACTGGAAGGGGATGCAGCCAGGAGAGGCGATACAAACTGGCCAGAGGGATACTCCACAAAATATAACTTGCTTAGCATGTACTGTCTCTATTACAATCTCTAGTTAGACTCCTGAGTTTTCTTGGTTTTACTTTTTCTATTCTTTTCCCTGTCCCCAGAGGGCCAGGGAAAAAGCAAGTGACTGTATGGTTGCTCTACATCTGACAAAAGTCAACTTACCACACACCTTAATCTACAGGCATATGGATATTCTTCAGTTCTTAATTCTCTCCAAATCTAACACTTTCTGGCTGGCATATGGCATACATTAAATTTAGGACAAACAACCCTGTAGGAACAACACAGCTATCTATTATGAATGTCTTAAAAATCTCTGCAAAGATGTATTGCACAAATACTAGAGAGACTAGGATATAACAAGACTTTTCAGTGACAAAAGCTTTTAGGACAAGGAAAGAAAATAATGGCATCCAATGGACTACCTTCCCTACCCCATCTCCACTCTTCCCCAAATGTTTTTGCAGGGATTTGTTTTGAAATTCTAATCTCACTTGTGCTGCTCAGAGCAACTTATTATATATTATTTTCACACGATCACAACTCATTTGGTGAGGTAAGATTTTATACAAAGGAGCATGCTTTCTTCTAACCAGTCAAGAGCAGTGCAGGCTTTCTAGCTCTACCAGATATGTAAGTGACTGTGCAGAGCATACACAGCATCTCTCCTTTTATACTTACTACAGATGGCAAAAATTTGAATCCTCTGAGACAAAGCTATAAATGAGAAGTATGTTTCAATAAGTCACTGATGGGTTTCTAGGAATTTTCTTAGTATTGTACATAAAGAAGGCAGCACAAATTGCAAGCCAATTTAGAAGTATACAGCCTTCTACTGCAATTCAGCTCTGACAAGCATTCATTTAATTTAAAAAAAACTAATACATTAAAGGACCTCTCCCTATTCCAACAGCAAGTTAACTTGCTAGATTTTCCCTTTGTTGAAAGAATACTTGAGTTCACACATTTCAGTAGCATCATCACTAGAATACAAGTGTCATAATGTCAGCTTGAAACATCAGCTTCCCAGTACAATGTGTCTACATGTTTCACTGGGTACATTTATGCAGCAACACTGCATAAACCAAGTACAACTACAGGAGATTATTACAAACTAGAAGATTAAGAATTGTTGTGTATGGCAAATAGGTTTAAAAAATCCCTGTAACAACACTGAAACAGAATTTCAAATAACAACTATTAGTAGCTTTCTGAGAATTCTAAATATAGGCATGAGCAGGTGTGAAATAGTAAAGAAAAGAAATAAAATGGAATACTCATTCTCTGTCTTTGTTTTCTCTCTCTAAATTTTTCAAATTGTAAAAGGGAAAGGAAATTTGTTCTCATATCTGCAGCTTGGTTCATGTATAACAGAAAGTAAAGACAAGGAGACATAAGTAGCAGCCTTTTCTCTCACTGAACACACATACAAGCATATTTATATTCTAGTTAAAATTAACTCCCTCTAGCCACTCTCTGATCAGCTAAAAGAGCATTGTATTCGTTTATGCCAAGCTAGTGGAGTGCCTAAATCAAAAGGACTAAAGTCTCCAACAGAGTAAATCAAAAGTCATATAGAACACAAGGTAATTTTTGTACCTACAGTTTGTTTCTAAAACTAGCAAAAAAAGAAAGGGGAAGAAGGGGAAACAAACCTGTAGTTCTTTAAAAAAATATCAGCAAAGAAAACCATAAAAGCATAGAACTGTTGGTCATAAAGTATAAAAAGGACTGAAACTTTCCTCAACCAATTGCATAATTATAGAAATAAATCAGCCATGGTAGAAAATTGCATATACAGTATACTAAGGCCAAACAAATCCAGACATATCTCTATGCAGAAACTAAAGTCACAGATAAGCCAAAATACAGTTAATACAAAAAGCAACATGTTACCATCCAATTCAAAGCAAGCAACAAAGCAACAATGTCCAGTAACTCCACCCCACCACAGTGCCCTCTGTTCACAGCCACAGCCCCTATCATTTATACAGATTTTCAAACATATCTTCAAAGCTTACTCTTATTTTTTGTCAGAAACCAACTGCTAAATCTTCTAAAAAATAAAGCTACCTTTCATTAGTATAGATATAGATATTTTGACTAAATACCCCCTACAAGAGCTTATAAACAGTGAAGAAAAAAAAAAAACAGGATTTCTGGGGGATTGGTATCTTTACTTACTAAAGAACACATTTATTTTTTGTTTTTAATTATTATTTTTTTCATATGAACCTGAAGCTAATTTAAGATGCAAATGACAATGAAACTTGAAGAAGTAAAGAATTCTGCAATGGCATATACTCAAAAAAGATAAACAAATCATATAATCCAAATGGAGACTTCTGAAGAAAGTGAAACATTGTGAAGATACTTTAACATTATCAGATGTTTTGCTTTCATTTATTCAGCATTTCTTTAGTGAGTCATTTATAAATAACCACAAGACTTTAAAACAGCAGCGTTTATAATTTTTGTAACTTTCGGTAACAAATAATTACACACGATAACTGTGAAATCACAAAGAAACATCATACATGTTATAATAGGTCATTTCCTTAAGCTGCATTAACATCTAGCTAAGGTTATCCTGCTATTAAAATTGGGCTGAAATAAAATAATTTATCAAAAGAGCAATTCACAGATCAAATTCACAAAACCTTTCCATCAGTGCATACAGAAAAGTGGTTTTGTTGTTCTAGTTTTATTTATCTAAGAAAATCTTGTATCTGTCTTCAGTACTCCCACAATTAAAACAAACCAGGAACCAGTAACTAGCATGTAACCTAGTAAATCATTACAATAAAAGTCTTTTCATATTTCTTCATGCCATTGCTTTTACTTCTTTAACTTACTGAAAACAAATTTTTGCTTCTTTTTATCCAGGACCTCTTTTTAATACCCTTTTCCTTCTCTTCCCTCTCTCCACACTCTGCCATCCTGAAGCAGAAACAGCTGCAGTGAAGTGCTCATTTCTAAAGCATTCACCTGACGTAAATTGAAGCATTTTAAAGAAGCAAGGGAGAAGATAATGAATGCCACTTTTTTCCACTTCAAAATCCTGGTCAAAGGGTCGGGGAGGGAAGTCTCAAAAAAGCCAGAGGAAAGAGGTAAAGCTCTCTTTCAGCTGTCCTCCAGTCTGGAGGAAAAGGATTACAAGAAGTAAATGGGAAAAACTGTGATCTGGAGCCTAAAGCAGGGAGAATTTCAACTGCAGCAGGACTGATCTGTAGTAAAATATTTTGCTTTCCACTTATTCCTAGAGTGATGGTGCCACTCCACAGCTGCTGCCTTGTTTATTCAGTTCAATGCAGAACATATGGTTCAATAAACCATCTCTCAAGTTTATATTCTAAAAATTCAAACCCTGGGCTTGCTGATGTGCTTTTTAAGCTTTGCCAAGTAACCCATGCTCCACTGTTCCTCACACTCAGTATTAAAAGCCAATGCTTACGAGACTAAATGTCCACAGAGAGATGGTGATTATACAGATAGGAATATTTACTCAAAGTAACCCCTTTGTAAAATGACAGAAAAAAAATCTGCTCACAATAAAACAGTCAGCCGAAAGCAAGGGAATGGTGGGTTAAAAAACTATGAGAGATAAAACTTCCCACTGAGGGTACTGTTCTCATAGTGTATTATGTCTCTACAGTAAGTGATTCACATTAGTCTTTTACTTTCAACCCATCACTGAAAGCATTATATAAGAGAAATTAAAATATCCCCATTTAAAAGACAAGGATTAGTGGTTTAGTTTTATTATTTAAGACATGCAGTTATTTTATTATTATCAACCATCCAAGTAAAAGGAACCATATTAGATTTTTTTGGCGATTCATGCAAAGCTAAAATCCTTTCCTTAATAATATCATTTATGCCTTCTGTGTCTCAGGAGTTTTAAGAATTACTGACTTGGAGCCACTGTACTTAGCCAAGTATAATGTTGTGGGAATTCAAACATAATATAGTTTGCTCTATTATCTATTTTAAAGTTGATATGTATTTCCTTAAAAATTATTTGTCATTAACTGCTGTGAGCTGCAAAAAAAGTCCTTTTATTTCCCTGGAATCACAGTAAAACAGTGTGACTAAAATATTTCACACTTACTGCATGTAGTGTTTTCTAAAATAATATTTTTTATTAGACCTATTTCTTGTAAGTTACAGCTTAAAAACTGGAGTGTTTAGCCAATTTTTCAGATGAGGCAATATAGAGAATACAGTGTAATTTTTATGCAGTTATGAAAAAAAGCTTGAATATTATTTTTTTTTAAATAAAAATCTAATTGTAAAAGTATGTAGCAACTGATCTTAATTATTTACTACTTTATGCCAAAACCCGTTGTTAACATCATACTATAAAAGTATTATGAAGCACTATTTTTAAAAGCAAATTAAATAGAACTGAGTCGAGAAAATAAAATATAATTTTTGCGTATATGAGAGACTGATCCTTACAGATGTCAAAAAGAAATTAATGCTACCAGGAAATCTTCTCTCACTTTCAGAGAACCTAAATACTAAAAAATGTGGGTTGAGATTTTTGTCTGTTTTATTGTTGGGGTTTTTTTGGTATAAGTCAATTTAGGCATAATGCTGAAGTTGGCAAAAAAAACACACATCAGGTACCAGGTCTACTGTATGAATTCATTATCATACCAGATTTTCAAATTATGGCTACCCTTTTTTCTTACTAATTTTGCTTCCATTCTTGAGAACATCTAAATGGAATGAAGAATGTGCACAAAAATTACAGCTTGAGAGTCCACGAAGAGGGCTTATGTCCTACCTCTGAAATACACCTGATAGGAAAGGCTAAACTCAAAAGACTTCAGTATTAAAAGCAGAAGCCACTATTTTCAATAAAAACTATTTTTTACAATTAAATAATGACAGAATTTTAACTTAGTATTTTCAGGAATTATTATAACGTTTTAAACTTTTTAAAATTAATTTTTCCATCACTGTATTTTATATATCTAATAGATTGATTATTTCCTAAGTTAACAACAAAGACAATCACAGCTGCTTTGAAGAAGAACAAATCCTTGTGTTTTTGTGAAAGCCCCACTTCAGTATAAAAATTTCTGGGAGAGAGACAAAAATGAAGGAGGAAAAAAGACAATGGAAAAAGTGAATTAATGAAATACAGAGGAATAAACTCAGAGGAAGACAGGAAAAAGAAGAAAGTATCTGAACCACGCTTTATGGAGTACAAGGAAATGGAAGAGAAAGTAAAACAGGAGAACTGGAGAAACAAAAAATCAAACACACAAAAAAGTGGGCTTGTCATTCTATATATGTAAGCCACAAAATATTAATAAAGCATAGGATGTATGAGGCTTCCCCCTCTAGTCTGAATCTCCCCTCTTTCAGGTTAAAATCATTACTCCTTGTCCCATCACTACAGGCCCTGCCAAAAAGTTTGCTCCCATCTTTCTTATAAGCCACCTGTAAGTATCAAAAGGTCACAATCAGGTCTCCCTGGAGCCTTCTCTTTTCCAGGCTAAACAACCTCCACTCTCTCAGCCTGTCTTTATAGGAGAGGGGGAGAAAAGCAGTGTAAAGGAGGGAAAGTAACCTACCTGCTGGCCACGCTTCTTTTCATGCAGCCCAGGATACATTTAGCTCTCTGAGCTGCAAGCACACATTGCTGGCTCATGTTGAGCTTTTCATCCAGCAGTACCCTCAAGTCCTTTTCCACAGAGATGTTCTGAATCCCTACAATTACCAGGCTGTATTGATACTGGGGATCGCCCCAACCCAGGTGCAGGACCTTGCAGTGATGATCAACTTTAACTGTGAATTAGAAGTGTCTACTTTAGACATGAAGCCAAGACACTCTGACACCCAGCAAGCAGTTACCTGCATTTTAGAGTGATTAATTAGGCATTAATATTTCTACAGAAGGCTTTTTATTCTTATAGGATAGAACTAGGTGCTTCTGAACACTCAAGAGTGTCTTAATGCACCTATTGTATTGATTGCATCTTTTATGCTACAGGGCAACTCATTGCTTCTGCATCCTGAGCAGGAAGTGTGAAGTCATAAAAAATCAATATAGAGGACACACTAAGCAGAGAGGTTCATCTTTAAAGTTACTGAATCAGGGCTTCAGAGAACATTATGTGTTTCTCTAAGACTTTTGAAGAATAACTTAATTATTAAAGTCCAGAAAAAGACAAGTTTCTGGAGTTTGGCATACTTGCCTCAGGGAATCTGAATACATACCATTTCCCAGATGAGTGCCCTACCTACTGGGCAAGATACAAGACTTTGGTGGAGTAATCCCATTTCACTTCTATTGAAGATAAGATCCCTGTGCAGAAAGCTATGCAAGATTTATGGAGCAGACCCAAGAAAAATAAAAGAGCTTAAGTTTTGCAACCCTGTTTTAGAAAACTGAATAAAGTGCATAAACTGTAGTGAGCAGGAAATGAATGCTCACAACTGGTATCTCTCACAGAGAGACAAAAATAATTTTCTAGTTGCTGATTTCAGACACCAGGAGATATTCCATGGCTTTTTAGAGCACAAAATCTGAATATCTGACTATCAGATACTCTAATCAATAAATGGGCAGTCTGATGCCCTGTCTAGCTGAAAAGAGGTGCCACTGCTCGGACCTTCTGCTGCACTTATTTACTGAAAATGAGATTAAGGTAGAGTACTATGTGTACTGAGGTGAAATAATCAGAAGAGTATTTCACACAAAGCTCTTCTATTTTTCTTGGGGTTTTTTTTGTTGTTGTTTTTTTAATAATCTATTATGGAATTACATCTTCAGACAGAAAGAGATTCATTGATTTCTACAGGATAATTACATTCTTATATTTAGGTCCATCAGAATGAAACAACTTATGAAATGAGAGGTAAAGCAAAATAAATTGAGAAACTATCAGCAGCAGAAACAACAGAGTGAGTTCACAGAGTGTTTGGAAAAAAATCACCAAACCATATTTTAATGAATGACCAATGAATAGTTACCAAAAGGTAGTGACAGGGTCACGGTTTGGGTCCAACACGATGACAAAGGAACAGCCTCATGTCCACTCACTCAGCTGTCCCCCCTCCACACACACACACACACTCTGGGATGAGGTCAAAGCTTATGGGTCAAGACAGGACAAGGAGGGATCTTCACCAAGTAAGATCCCAGGCAAAACAGACTCAACTTGAGGAAGAAATAGTAATTTAATTTCACACTAATCAAACACATACATGACACAGACAACACACAGAGCAGGGCTTGCATATGTTACCCCAGCCCTCCCTTCTTCCCGGGCCCAAATCCCTTTGTTCCCGGTTTCTCTCCCTCCTTCCCCCCAGCAGCACAGGGGGACAGGGGATGGGGTTTAGAGTCACTTCACAGGCTGGTGGTTCCTGCTGCTCCTTCCTCCTCAGGAAGAAAGATTCCTTACAGTCTTCCTCTGCTTCCCCATGGGGTCCCTCCCATGGGAGAGAGTCCTCCACAAACCTCTCCTTCATGAGTCCTTCCCACGAGGCCCGGAGCTGCTGCAGCCTGGGCTTCCCACAGAGTCACGGGGGCTTCGGGAACAGCCACCACCTCTGGCGCCGGGGTCTTCAAAAGCTGTGTAATCAGAGTCCACCGGCCACGACATCCAAGTCCAGTGGCCAAGTTCACCCCTTCTGGCACCTTCAGGGAATGTTCCACTATGTTTCTCCATGAGTGCAGGGGGACATCTGCCATCTTGCCATGGGTTACAGGGAAACTTCTGCTTGAGTACCTTCTTCCCTTTCTTCCTCACCAACCACCAGCATCACTCTGCTTAATTAGCATAGCTCTTCTCTTTAAGCGCTCTGCTCAGGTCTCATTTCAGTTCTTTCATATGTTAATCATGGAGACAAATCTATTGTCCTTTTAACGGCTCCTTGGCTGGCTTTGGAGCAGGGGGAACTTCTTAGCTTCTTAGGAAAGCCCTCCTGGGGCCCTTCCCCCGGTACCAAAAAACCCACCAAACCAGAACACACAGTCACTATATTTTAGTGCTTTTCTTAAGTAGTACCCCAAACACAGTTCTTGTAATATCTGCATAAACACTTGTGTTATGTGTAAAGTTTGTTCACCTAGCCATTGTATTGTGTACTGTGTATCTAGCTAGACATGAGCTTTTGTGCTGGGCAACTAGAACAATATGTGTTAAGTTGATAACACATTCCAGGAGACCGAAGTTGTTTATTCAAGCAACTGGAGCAATGTTTGTTAAGTTAATAAACACCTTCCAGGAGACCGAAGTTGTTTATTCAACCAGATGTGCTAATGAACTTTTGTCTCAGGAACAGGCCTAAGAACTGCCTGCTTCTGAACTTTGATATGTAAAACTTGAGATTACACAGGCGCAGAGTACACCACGAAAGACTATTAAAGAAGACACCTGAAAGAGGAAAAGTGTCCAGAGGAGGAGAGATTACTCCCTGGCACCCAGCGCTGTTACCTTGCTATTTTTGCTTGCTGTAATTAATAAATTTCTGTTTCATAACTCCGATTGGCTTGGAGTCTTTGATTCTCTAATACACTTGCATTGACTAAAGAAGGTGGGACTGCATCAACAGCAGAGTAAAACCAGGATGGTGGGGAAGGCCGTTGTTATATTATAAATACTGAATGCAGATGCAAGACATAAATGAAGACCTTTTAGAGTCTAATAATTCTCCCTTAAGACAATGTCTCATTCCTAACATCACAAGCAGACACTACTTGCAATTTAAAGTTCCTTGGCCTTAGTTCAGTCAGGTCTACTCAAGGATCTCAGGCATATGTAGGGTAAGAAAATGGACCACATTTGGAAAAAAAATGAAAAAAACCCTACTGCTTTAAAACTTGTAGTGGCAAGAACAAGACCTTTCAGATAGACTGGCTTGCACTTCTTCCTCAAGCCAAGTACACAGAACCACCAGAGAACTCTGAATATCTAAAGGTAGAGTTTTATACAGCACAGACTAGAAGATGACAACTTCTGAGAGATAGTGAAAACTCAAAACAGCTGAAAGGTTTTGAAAAAAAAGGCTGCCTTCTCCAAGTGTATCCTTTCAACGCAAATCTGTACTTTCAATCCAGCACCTGTCAGAGGCTTTTAACAAACACGCCATTTTTCCCCTCTGTCCCCACAGAAAAATCTCCTTCTCCTTCTAGGACAACCTAAAAGGCTTAGTTTTAGATCTATGCCTTGCTCTTCTTATAAATTACCAAACCTGTACTCCTTGAGACTATCTACTTGGTATATGCACTTAAATTCCAGAAAAGGATCTGAACTGAGCATATTCAGTTGTGCTGTGCAAAACTCAGATCCTCTCCCTTCACAAGAGCATTCAGTCTGAGACCAAACTGAGCACTCAGATCAAAGTGATCAGGCAGTCATTTAAAGAATGCTGAACCCCCCCCCCACCCCCCGCAGAAAGCAGCTAAAATCCCTATGTAATAGATACACTGTTCTCAAGCCCTGTTACAGCCATCTGTTACACAGTCACTGAAATGAAGAAAAGTTAATTTTCCTACCTGTGACTGTGGAGGAGTGCATTGAAAGCCAATCCGTCAGACCAGCTACTGGTGAAATTGATAACATTGACCTGTGGGTAATTACGAGTTGATTGGCGGACCCAGCTCAGCAAAATCTTTTCACTGTTTGTCTGCTGCAGTCCAGCCATGATGTTTTTCATTACATCTTTGACCTGCAACAAGAGACAGAATTCCAGTGATTTAACTTAATCATTAAAAGCTGAGTTGTTTTTTTTTTTTTGTTTGTTTTTTACCTGAAAAAAACACTTCCGTTGTCTAGATTTAAGCCTTAAAGAAAAGCATTCTAAGTAATTACAAAACATACTGAGTGTCACAGTATAATGACAGTTCACTTGAAGACAACTGATACTGACTAGTTGGCCACCACTGCATTGGTACACCACTGCTGTACTTTTCTCTCTGTGACAGGTGAAGCGATCTATGCATGAACAGAGATGGAACAAACGTTTTCACCATTTATGGGAACAGAACTCATTCAAGCTAAGTATTTCTCCTTGTGGATTTCTTTGCTCTGAAAATACATCCCTAGTTAATACGATACCTTATAGGAAAAGTTGATTTAATGATGAAGAGCATTCTTCTCTCACTGACAGAGTTGAAATAAGTACCAAAGCAAAATAAACGTGCTCAGTGCACCACAGATAATGCTTTTGACTTAAATGTGCAAACCATATCTGCATACATGCACTTGAATGAAAAGTGAATTTCATTGCATGCATTAAAGGAGTATTGTATCTGTTCCATTTTATTTTATTTTTTTATAATGAATAGTTAATATTCCTCTTTCATTAGAGAAAGGCCACAGAGTGACAGTTATTATTTTACAAACAGCAATTAATTCTGAGAGCTTCTAAAATATGCCTGGAGTTTGACACAATGTCAAGTTGATGATGTATTTCTTAGCAGCTTTTTAACCAAGAGCACCCAAAAGTTTATAATTTATTTTCTTTTAAAGTAATTCCTTTTAAATCATTGCTTTCTCCATATAGCTTATAAAGATTACTAGCTCTTTTAAAATACTCCTTAAGATATAATTTAACTCTAAAACTGCTCATTATTGCTTATTTGCTTATCCTGTAAACAGCCAATACAAGTCAAAGAACAAAATTCAGAGCAGAAGCTACTTTATGATAAAGGATAGACCATTCTGAAATTGTGAAAATCATTAGATAATATGCAGAAGCGGTAATCTCAAAGAATATTCAACAACAAAAAATCATTACTATGACACTGTAGGAAAAAAACCAACACAAAACAAATATCATTCTATTGTTCAGTCTGATAAGTTGTTTGCTAGATTCACAGTAATTAATTCAATTATTTGAATAAGTGAAGATAGGAGTTTCTAAAAGAATGTCTTGCTTTTACATCTCAGATGTGTGCTACCAAAAGAGTAACAGTGCCTTCTATTTTCCTTTTGAAACTTAGGTATACATTTAATGTTGTATGTTACTAGTTTCTGAGATGGGAAGAGAAACTGATCTTCCCTAAATTTCATGGGACACTTTCCTGACTTTAGCCTAAGATTGTAATCTGCATCACCAAAAATTATTATAAAATTCTGTCAGATAAGAGTATCAGTCTTTTGTATTGTATTTAAGCACCAGGAGACAAGAAGTTAAGAAAATGAGGAAATACACTGTTTAGTTTTATTTCATACATCTGAGTGGGTATTTTGAGTTTCTAGTTAATATTTTCAGTGTCTTCATTACTGAGAACTGCCAAAATAATTTAAACAATTTTGCAACAAGCTAAGAGATGTGCCTTTTATATTTGAAGGCAAAACCCCTTTTTGCCTATCAAAATGCAAAATTTTGTTTTTCATTAATCCAGGAGCTAAAAAGATAAAAGATTTCAAGATTATAATCTATTGCACCAAACTTTAAAAATATGAAAGACTGGAAATACTGAAATTATGGTAATAGAGAATTGTTCAAGCCTGGGTTTCATTGCTCATTTTGAGTTTTTTATCATGTGGTTGTACTTGCAAATGCAGATTTATCGAAATATTTTATGCAAACTGTAACATTTAAAAAACACAAAACCCATTCTTATAAAAGAATAGCTGAATGAATGCAGAAACATGATTTAGAAATATAAAAATTCATAACATATAGGAAAGATCAAGTGTTGGGGTTGACATTAACATAAGAGAAAAGAGCAATAAGTATTAAGAGAGGTAATTATGAAAAAACAATAAAACAATGGACCATTATTCAGAAGTATCTAGGTGATAGTTTTCCTCTTGATTTAAAGAGATGAAGCCAAAACCTTAGCATTCATTTCTAGTTATGAGCAAATTAATACAAAATAGCTTCAAACTCATCTTGCTAAGTTTAATATGCTGGCAGTAGATAAAGATTTACTCTCATTTTCCTGCATTTCTTTGCAGCACTGAAGATCATTAAATTTGTGACTCTTTCTTGTCTCCTAGGGAATGGCAGGCATTTAAAATAACAAAGTAAAAGGGTCTGATCTCATTCTAAATGCTGAGGTCACTTCCTATTCAGTGAGAAATGGTGGAAAACTCCACTTCTAAAAATGGAGCCACCTTGCAACCTCAAGTGCCCTGAGGGGTGCTGTCATCCCTCTCACCTCAGCCAGCAGCTCAGCAGCACCACACAGCACCTTGCCACCCTATGCCATGCCACACCATACCACACTGCTGCAGACAAAGTGCCACACTGCCCACAGGGCTGCTCGGCTCTGAAGCAAGATCAGCGTCTAAGCAAAAAAGCGCTGGCTGACATTTGACATCTGTGGATAAGAGAAGAGAAGACATCACCTACACTGACAATTGCAAAGCATTCAACACTGTCCTACACATTCACAAAATCACAGAATCCCAATATTGGAGAATGTTAGGTGTTGGAAAGGACCTTTGGAGATCATTGAGTCCAACCCTATGCCATAGTAGGACCATCACAGAATCTGGGGCAGGTCACTCAGAAAAGCATCCAGATGGGTCTTGAAAGTCTCAAGAGAAGGAGACTCCACAACCTGCCTGGGCAGCCTATTTCAGTGTTCCATCACCCTTACAGTAAATAAGTTTTTCCTCATGTTGAGGTGGAATTTCCTGTGTTCTAGTTTTCATCCATTGCCCCTTGCCCTATCACAGGGAATGACTGAAAAGAGATTGGCCCTTTCTTCTTGACACCCAGACTTCTAATATTTATATATAAGATCCTCTCTCAGTCTTCTCTAAACAACCCCAGGTCTCTCAGTCTTTCCTTATAAGATAGGTGTTACAGTCCCTTAATCATCCTCACAGCCCTCTGTTGGACTCTCTCAAGGAAATCCCTGTCTCTCTTGAACTGGAGAGCCAAGAACTGGACTCCATACTCCAGGTGTGGTCTCAATAAGGCAGAGTAGAGGGGGAGGATGACCTCCCTTGACCTGCTGGACACACTCTTCTTAATGCACCTCAGGATGCCATTGGCCTTCTTCACCACAAGGGCACATTGCTGTTCCATGGATAATTTGTTGTCCACCAGGACTCCAAGGTCCTTCTCCACAGAGCTGCTTTCTAGCAGATCAGCTCCTAGTCTGTACTGGTGCATGTTGTTTTTCCTTCCCAGGTGCAAGACTCTAGACTTGTTCTTGTTGACCCTCATTAGGTCCCTCTTTGCCCAGCTCTCCAGTCTGTCCAAATCTCGCTGAATGGCTGCACAGCCTTCAGGTGAATCATCCAGTCCTTCCAGCTTTGTGTCATCACCAAACGTGCTGAGGATACACTCTGTTCCCTCATCTAAGTCATTGATGAAGATCTTGGATAGGACTGTACCCAGCATTGATCCCTGGGGACTTCACTAGTAACAGGTCTCCAGCTAGTCTCGGTACCATTGATCACCACTCTCTGGGCTCTAGAATTTAGCCAGTTCTTAATCCAAGTCAATGTCCAGTCTTCCATCCCACACTTCCAGAGCTTTTTCACAAGGATGTTACGGGAGACACTGTTAAAAGTCTTGCTAAGGTCAAGGTAGATAAAATCCACTAGTCTTGCTGCATCTATGCATTCAGTCACAACATTGTAGAAGGCTATCAGCTTAGTCAAACATGATTTCTCTTTGGTGAAGCCATGCTGGTTACTCCTGATAACCTTATTCTCTTGCATGTGCTTAGACATGACCTCCAGTATGAGCTACTCCATCATTTTTCCAGGGATGGAAGTGAGGCTGAGTGGTCTGTAGTCTTCTGGATCTTCTTTCTCACCCTTTTTGAAGTCTGGAGTAACCTTGGCTTTCCTCCAGTCCTCAGTCACCTCTCCTGTTTTCCATGATCTTTCAAAAATGATGGGAGAGTGGTAGAGCAATATCAGACAGCTCTCTCATACACCCCTAACACCCTGGTCTCTAAATTGGAAAGATATTATTTAGAGGATGGACCATTCGGTGGATAAGGAAACAGCTGGATGGTGGCACTCAAAGACTTATGGTCAATGGCTTGATGTCCTAATGGAGACCAGTGAAGAGTGGCGTTCCTCAAGGGTAGATACTGGGACTGGTGCTCTTTAGCATCTTCTTGGCAACACGCACAATGTGATTGAGTACATCTTTAGCAAGCTTGCTGAAAATACCAAGCTGTGTACTGTGGTCAATATGCTGGAGGGAAGGGAGGTCATCCAGAGGAACCTTGAAAGGCTTGAAAGCTGGGCCTGTGCAAACTCCATGAAGTTCAACAAGGCCAAGTGCAAGGTCCTGCACCTGGCTCAGGGCAGTCCCAAGCACACATACATGCTGGGTGGAAAACTGATTAAGAACAGTCCTAAGAAGAAGGACTTGGGGATGTTGATTGATGAGAAGCTCAACATGAGCTAGCAATGTGCCCTTGCAGCCCAGAAAGCCAACTGTATCCTGGGTTTCATCAAAAGAAGTGTGGCCAGCAAGTCAAAGGAGGTGATTTTCCCCCTGTACTCCACACTTGTGAGACCCCACCTCAAGTCCTGTGTCCAGTTCTGGAGCCCCCAACACAAAAAGGGCAAGGAGCTCATGGAGAAAGTCCAGAGTAGGCTGAGAGTTTGGGTTGTTCAGCCTGGAAAAAAGAATGCTCCAGGGGGACCTCACAGTGGCCTTCCAGTGCCAGAAGGGACCTTACAGGAAAGCTGGGGAAGGACTTTTTACAAGGGCATGTAGCGATGGGACAAGGGGGAATAGCTTTAAACTGGAAGTGGGTTGATCAAGGTTGGACATTAGGAAGAAATTATTTCCTCTGAGGGTGGTGAGACACTGGAACAGGTTGCCCAGGGAAGTTGTGTTCATTGCCAGGTTGGATGGGGCTTTGAGCAGCCTGGTCTAGTGGGAGGTGTTCCTGCCCATGCAGGGGGATTGGAACTAGATAATCTTTAAGGTCCCTTGCAACCCAAAGCATTCCATGATGCTGTTATTCTATGATATTGAGGTTAGAAGGAAGGTTTTGAAGGATTCTCTGTTATGAGGTACTCTTCAGAAGAAGCGATATATAGAAATATGAAGAGCTTTTGGACAGTAAGCTCCCTCAGTATCCAGGCTCAATCGCTACAGACATTTCAGTGTTTAGTAGGCTCTGCCTCTTATTATCAAATGATTACTTGGCCTCTGATACTATTTTATTTCTTCCTTCTGCTATCAGCAGAAAACAAAGCTTTAAGGCCTAGGAAACTCCAGCTTCTAGAGAAAAGAACTACTTGCTCTACTTTCGGGATGGACTTGTACTACAACAAGAAGAAAAGATTCAATTTTGAATAGAAGGGGAGAAAGTGTAACACTGGCATCACCACAGATACTTCTGAAATGTTAAACTGCCAAACAGAAAGCTCTGAACAGATGGGAAGACTGCTATTCTTGTCACCACACTGAGAAGCAGCCAAAACCATTGCTCCTAGACCTGGCCCACAGCAGTAGAGGACCTCTAATCTCCCCAGTGCAGGACTATGTCCTGTTGTCTGTGTGTGCGTAAGGTGAGTAGGAATACAGCACAATCCCAGGCTTGCACCACATCTGTTTCACCTAAACAAATTGCTGAGACCCATGACATTTTATAAGACTAGGACTTGGCTTCAGAATTCCAGCCCCTATGAGAGAGGGAAGGAAGAAAGAGCAAATCTAAAAAAAAATTATTCTTAAATCAAAATGTTTTCATTTTTCTCAATCAAATAGGGACCTTACAGCTCCCTGACAGAATGGCTTAGTATTTTCTATTTGCTATTATTTATGGTATTTTGACCGCATAGATTATATTTTTATAGCTAGAATCCACTAAACTCTTTCAAAGCATATTTTAAAGAACTATTTCAAGAACATTTTCATAGATGTTCAAGATGCCTATCAAAGTAAAGGATGTTCTTTGTTCATTGATTCAAGATGGATTGACAGAACTGTTAGTATTTCATGTCCACTATTATAATTCAAAGTAAAATAAATTGATAATTCTAATTAAAATCCCAGTCCTGCAAGAAGGACACATGCTTTTAATAGGCCTTCAAATGAGGCTGACTGTTGAAATGCACTCTGCTCTGCAATATTTGCCTTCTGAGTATGTGTAATATTTTGGTTTTTTCTTGAGAAAGTCAGAATTTTAGATGTGACTCTTAACAAAGATTTTTGTTAAGGTTTTCTTTCATGCTCTATATGAAAATAGATTTGCTCTTCAAAAAACCCACAACAAAGAACTTACAAGCTTCCACATAGAATGTTTTTCCATTCTTAAAGGTCTTTTTCAAATGTAAAAGTTGAGAAATTTTTTGTTTTATTTTGGTTTTGCTTAAATGTTAATGCAGCAGAGAGGCTGGAATCACAGAACTGTGAGAAAGAGGGCAGCAGCTTCAAGGGAATAGAAACTCTGATAGATTCAGTACCATAAAGAGCATTGGCAGCAGATGCTCAACTCAGAACAATGGCGCAACTTTTAATAATAATCTGAAAAATAAGCTAGATAAGAAAGGACACAACAACCACAAAGGCAATGTAGAGCCACAAGAGTTCTACTGAACAGAAATGAGAGTGGCAAAAATAAGTGAGATCTTGTCTGCTGCAATGCATCTACCATTACCTCTCCTTAGTGGCACTGCTGATAACCACTTGGATTGGAACTGCCTCATTATTCCTTTCAAACACCTTTCTTCTTTTGTCATCTCTTTTTCTGGTTTGAGGGGGTTTATGTTTGATTTAGGTTTTTTTTTGTTATTGTCTTTTTTTTTTTTTTTAACATTTTACACAGGGACTGACATTTTTGTAAAAGATGGTCTTGTCATATATAAGTACAGTTCTGTTGTAATGTAGTCCTGGATGCTGGATGTGAAACTGGAAAAAGCTTCTTGCCGGTTCATCTGCAACAAAATTACTCTCTACACAACTCAGATCTTTGATGTGCAGGCAGATAAACCTCATCTGGGTGACACTTCTCAGAACTGCAAATTCCAGTAATAACAAAGTGAAATGATTTGTAAAAGCAGGATTGCACCATAAAACACAAACTGCACCAGTAGAGTGAACTAATCATCTACTGTGTGTTATTGTTTGGGGGCTTTTAGTTATCCCACAGACTACAAAGAAATACAGTAGCTTTGATAAGTTATCATAGGTAACAAGATGTTTTGCTCAGCTGTAGAAAACTGGCAGGTAAGTTTGGGGCCTTGAGTCTTTAACAAAAGCTTCTATACTTCCAGTTGTTTAGTGCCAAGAAGAATCTGTGAGAGGCAAAATGGTACCAACAGGAAGAAGCACCCTTCTTTAAGCAGTGCTTACAATAGGTAAGATGGTGCCAAACTTTAAAAAGGGCAGAACAACCAAGGACATATTCCAGATCATGCAAATCACTTAAAAACTTAAAAGAAAATCTGGAAAAAAACTAAGAGATTTTCTCAACAGACCTCTAAATAATTTAGTTTGAAAAGTTCCCTTATTTTGAGGGAAACAGGCAGGACACCAATATCTCCTGAGTTTTGTTTTAAAAGAGAGAAGTCCAAGTACAAATCTGGTTTTATATTTTACTTTTTTTTTCAATAATTCATTGTTATGCAACAGCAACAGAGCTATATAATTATAATAATGGCTTCTTCTTGCTGACCAGGCTTTAACTACTCTTTAGAAAAGGAACTGAAATTGAATTCTCACCAAATCAGAAATTTATCTACAGAATTTTGACTAAAAAGAGAAGTCTAGAATATGCAGATCACTTCCTTTCAGTAAACCATGAAGAGAACAAACTGAAACACAGAACACAAAAATTAAGGACTGAATATGGACTGAGTCATTCTGACTATGCTGAGAAAGTGTCCCATCTTTATCCACTGCTTTATAAGTATGATCCTTTGCCTGTTCACACAAGGATAGTTCAGCTGAAGTCATGGGTAGTATCACAGCTGCTGTTATAGCCATCACTAGGCTCAAGATGAAGCTTGAAATGAGTTACGTATGTACTGCAAAGAAGTTGTGCTCCAAGAGCACGTCTGCTTTCAAAAACCTCACTAGACTATACCAGAGAACATGTGTATCTTCTGTGTTTGCAAGTATACCTGAAAAGGAATGGTGGGAAAAGCTGAAAGAAAAATGGCTATGTACACAGATGATACTAACTCACATCTTTAACACTTTGCTTCAGGTTAAAATATGAACAGATCAAAATATGAATTTGAACATGAATAGTCATCTCAGTCCATAATTCATATAAATTAAAACACAGTGATTCAAGGATTATTGGTATAAGTTGTACAGATAGGTTTCAGATTTCATCTGCTCTCAATAAGTAATTTAGAGCAATATTATGCAGTTAAAGTAGGAATATTGGAATGAGAGGAAGAAGTGATTTAACTGCAGCTTTCCTCTGTTGCTTTCACTAAAACATGTTTTGTAAAACTGGAAGAAAAATGTTCTCTAGTTCAATGTGGCTTTTGATACGAGTGTTCAGTTTTTAATACAAAGTCCTTCAAGCTTTGTTTCCCACCATATTTACAATTAATGCTAAGAAAAAACAGTAGATGATTGCTTGAGGAAAAGAGCAAACAGAAATGGATAGACTTTTAGCCAGATTCATATAAACACACGGACTCAGAGCATCTAGAAGCTAGGTGCTTTTTTTAATTTTTATTTTACTGCTGTCTCAGAATTTGTTTATCTAAGTGTTCCTCATTTACCATGTTGGGTTTTATGAGATCTGTATCTCTATATCTCTCTAAAGAGAAAACAAGCCAAATGAGCTACATCTGCTTCAATAAATTGTCAGAGTAGCACCTTTTTAGTGTTCTAAAAATAATTCTTTGCAGATGGGTCAGTAGCGAATAGCAATAAATGTGGTTATTTCATTACAATTTAAAAAGCCACTCTTTCTAAGATACTAAAAAGAAAAGTGACTATGAAAGCTATATACCCACATTGGTTTCATCTATCCATTTTTCTCACAGTAACTGTATTATATATTCTTTTGTAACATCTGACTGTGAAATTAGAGTCAAAAGAGCTGCTGCTAATGCTCTAAAACCTATTTTATCTTAAGTTTCTTAATGTCCTAGATAATATGTAAACAGATTGCCATAAAACTTGCTGATTTAGGACATTGTTTGCAATGTCTACAGTAACTTTTTATGTTATGGCTGGATAATAACAGAAAAAGATCCATGGAATAAAGGTACTTCATGGAAAGTAAGCAGTAGTGCCACCCACCTGCCAGTGGAGGATTATATTCCAGATCAAACCAAGGGTCAGCTTATGATTTCCATCCACAATGTCTGAGCTCCCAATATTTACCAAATCAACCTATTAAATAAACAACAGCAAATTGTGTAAGATTAATACCAAGCATAAGGTGTTGGTGTTATTTTCATACATTTAGTGCTAAACACTCTGTGGTGAGGGAGAGATAGGCTAGGGAAAATCTCTCATTTTCTTTCTGTTATCTAGTAAGCACTGAACTAATGTTTTATAAATGACACAATTAATGTGCTGGCAAAAGCAAGCAGTGGTCTAGAGTTCGAACATACAATTAAGACTAATACTTAATAATAACTCAAATATATTTAATATTAAACCTGTACAATTACAAATCACAAAACTGATGGGTGACACAGGAAAACTCTTGTATCACACTCCATACTACCTTACATAACATACTTTGCTGAAAGCTACATACACACATCTAGACACTTTAAAGACTTACAAACCCAAGCTTTTATTCTACATATCTAGATTAAAATAGAACTTATTTTGCTTAAAATTAAATTCTACACTGTATAAGACAAGGGTGAATTTGTTCTAGAGTACAGAGGAACCAATGAATGTGATCTAAGCGAGTCTTTTCCACATGAGTTTTCCCATTCATGTTGTTTTCCAGAATTACATTATACATTTGAAACTTCATAATGCTTTCTCATTTATCACCCTGGAATTTTCTTCCTTCAACATGTGAAATGATCCTTCATCCTCCCTCTCTTCTCATGCTGTTTAAATAAGAAAATCAAATTCAGCGATGTGACTGCAAGACAATACAAGCTGAGACCTGCATTTCTGGATGGAAACTATGGCTCTAAAATTTACATCCTCAGTGTTTCATAGATGCAGTTTTTCATCACCATAACTGATACTTATATGGTAAAGTACCCATTTCTTCACAAATTACTGTCTGCATATCTCTACTGCACTTCTGAAGATACTTGAAGTTAGTTCTATAGAATTACTAAAGATTTTGCACACTCAAAACAACCTTTTTTTTTTTTTTTTAATTTCGGTGCATCTAGGTATAGGTCATTTTTACTAATCAAAACCTGGCATTTTGTCAATAACTCTAAAATTCTCTAAAACACTTCTCTTTAAGTATTCATAATTTTTGTACTAATTCATTGTAGCCAGCAGTGTCTTGAAACGCTTCCCAGGTGGGACTTGAACTTTAAATCCTGATTCACAAACAGGGTCCACATTGCACGTTACCAACTACAAAGCTTATTATGGTACTATCTACATTTTCTACAGGCCGAATTCTCCATCTTTTTTGTGTTTGTTTTGTTTTGTTTTTTAGAAATGGAAGCCTGAATACACAGAACCTATATCTGTTTTACTGAAGCAGAGGAACACTTCCCAGTTTGCCTCAGCCTTGCCTGAGGCTATACTGGGGCAATCTCTTGCCTCAACACGACCAAGTTTCCTTAGGAGAAAAAAAAAAAAAAAGGTAAAACAGATTAACTGGAAGCCGTAGCACTTTTCAATTTATTACGATCCACATAACTGTAAAACCTCAGAGCAAGGATGGCACGTACCAGCAGAAAGATTTAGATTAGTCACAGGTTTTAAATAGATTTAGAACCATTGATTTTGCCTTCCTGAAGTCCCATGGAAATCACTCTTAGATTATTTTGAAGGTTGAGGAAATTGTTTCATAGGCAAGTCATTTGGCTTTATATTATTTTGATATAGTATATATATAGACACAACACTATTTTTTCTATTTAGTATAGCTTTTCATTACATATATGTAGTTATATATATTGGTTTTCATTACAATAATATGATGGCCACTGCATGACCATATCACTTTCTAAAGTAACATTTTTTTTCTTCTATATTCTTCAATTGGAAGACTGTGTTTTTTCTATATTTGAAAAGGGCTATTGTTGTGTTTTGGAAACTGAACAGCAATTATTTGATTTAGCTGATAGGTAGTAAATAAATACTTTAAAAAGCATTTACTATGAAAATTTGTAACCATACTCAAGGTATGCAATGAAAACTTTCTTGAACCGAGAAATAACATATTGCTGATTTTTTCCAACAATGTAAAATATTAAAGATTTGGAAGAAACAGAAGCTTAGCTTTCTGTTTACTAACGTGAAATTCCATTTCCCTAAACATTCCCTAAAAATCAAGCTGGAGGTCTTTATGTCAGTCATATAAGGTCACTTTCATTTACGCACAAATATTCAGACGGATAAGCAATACTTTAGGTTTATAAAATCGATAACTTTATTCAGCAGCTGAACTCAAGCATGTTTAGTGACCTACTGCAGCTATCAAGAAATCCAATACAATATGCAGCATGGAATACATTATCACTGTTCCATCACCTCTTACTGTTAAGTTTAAGCAAATTTTGCAGCTTATTTGAATTTATTTTTGAGGAGGAGATATCATATAATTAGTTGGTCACCGAAAATCTCTCCTAAAATTATGGGTTCACTGAGATGCTTGCATAACGAAGATGTTATGAGAATATTTACTTAAAATGATGCGCAGACTACTGGTTTGAAAAGTATACCTTGACAAAGTAGAATGGAAAGTGGTTTTGATGTGAATAATTTCCTTAATGTTATGCACCATAAGGAACAGGCATCAATGAAAATTTACCAAAAAGATTTATTGTAGTGAAAGCTGCTGTTTTTCAGACATCATAACTGTCAGATCTTGTAATTAGATATTTTGATAGGTAGCACCTTCTAACCAGGTATGGATGACTTCTTGTAGTTAACCTTTTAAAATGCATTTTAAACACCATGTACTACCATAAAATTGTGCATGTTGATCAGTATTCAGAGAACATCCATTATATTATTCAAACATTTGCTGGTAGCAGACTTTAAACTCCTTGAAATACATTCCACCCTGATACTGAATGACAAAGTATCCAAGTCACATCAATAAAACTGCCTGAACTCCAGTAACTGTACACTGCAGGCCAGAGTTTGATCCAACACTTACAACGCATGAAGTAAGCTACCTATAGGATGTTCTGACTCCGGATGATGACTTACATTATTTCTCCGCAAAACCTGCAGTGCTTTGTTGACATTGTTTAGAGCGTGAACTCTTGTGGAACCCTTTTCTTTTGCCTACAAAGAAAATAAAACAAATCTTACTGCCCAAAATCAGAAACTAGAAAACACTATATGTAACCCAAATCTTATATTACACTCATAGATCTCTCTTTCATAAGTTTATAAGTGACAACATTATCATACATTGCACATCCACGGATTCCCAGTATGAAATAAAGGGAACTGTGAAACACAGAAGGTAATTCAGTATCTTGACATTCTTCAGTGAATGAATAATTGAAATATATATAAAATCAGATAATTCCAGGCTGTTTTTATGATTAGTTTTCTTCTCCATGGCAGAATTTAGGAACATTACTATGACAACTAAACAGAAAAACATGAGTTTGTTTAATATTCATTTACACATATATTCTCTCTGGATTTTGATTCTTAGGCTCCAGCATACTTCATTACTCTTTTATGAAGAAGTTTCAAAGAAAGCTCACAAGTTCACAAACTCCAAGCAGGAACACAAGAGAAGATATTCAAACAATATGTGTGATGTGTTGCTTTAGAATTTTCAGGTTAATAAGAGCAAGCTGTTCTCTGTTTTTAGACATGTACCATGGAGACCGTAGGTATGAAATTTATTAGCAAAATATTCTAACTCTTATATTAAATTCTATTTCATGTATGTGGCACAAACATACATGGATAAATTCCATCTAAAATCTAAATATCTAAATGAACCCTGCTTCAGAATTTCTCTTTGCCACATTTCTTCAGTAAGTGCATAAGCCAAAGTTGAACACTGCCATTGTAATGCTTCAATTGTAATGTTTCCTGTATTTCTAATTAAAGTAAAAAATAATCAGATCTCTAAAAAATACTATTTGCATAGGCCTTCAGCAGTGGTGGAAATAAATGAACAAAACCTACTACAACTTTCACTATATCAAGACTTCAATACACAGTAAGTATTTTAATATACACATACAATTTTTTTGCCTGTAAGGCATTCCAGGAGCTCCAGAATTCTTCGTCCATCTCGAAAATCATTAAAAAGATCTTCAATGTAACGTTTTCCAAACTGAAATGAAACAATGCTTTAGTTAATTCTAACAACAAAAAAAGGAAGCATCAAATTGCTAAAATAAGATGAGAGAGATGTGAAAGCCACTGTCTTGCAAAGTGGTGTATTCCACCTGTGTAAATATACTGTGCTATCTAATAAAATAACAAATATTAAATATATGGTGTAAAGTATAAGAGGAAAATATCTTACAACTAAACTAATAGCATCCTTACACATACGTTTTTTGACAGGGTCTCTCTATTGGATAAGAGAAACTGATGCCTACTTTATTTAATACCTTTTCTTGTAGTATGGAATGTATATCCTTTATTGCCTCTTAAAATAACATGATTTTTTATAAAATGCTGCAGAATCAAAAATTTATAGTTTGTAAACACAACATTAATTCAAATACTTAAGCCAGAACTAAATACTAGAGAAGCTAGAACAGAAACTGGACTTGGCAATTAAAGTACAATTAACAAGAAAATAAGAAAAAGTTTGTCAAGAAACTTGTTTGTGAAAACAAAATTTAAAAATCCAAAAACCTAGAAAGAGATACCAAGTTCAAGTGCCTAGCAGGCACTCTATTGTGTGACAGAAACAAACCTGGAATTACATAAAGTTTCAGGTTTATTCTACAGAGAGTCTAAGAAATATACCTCTGTTAATAGGACATGCTTGGAATTCAACTGGATCAGGGCCTCATTACTGTAAGTGGCTAAAAGATAGTTCACACTTTGTACATAGAATTAGCAAAAGACAAAAATAAATACTTACGATTTTCCCCTCGTGAAAATGGTAGAAGGCGATTTATTGTTTCTAAAATTCAAGCCAAGATTCTGATCTGATGCTTTGACTAACACATTAAATTTTAGCAATATAGAAATACAATTTTGTATAGTTTAGTCACTGTGTGATTTTTACGAGCAGCTATAAATTCTGACATTTTTGTATGTATGAGAGCTATTGAGAACCACAGTAAAAAACAGTGATTATTTTGTGCAGTGGCAGGTATTCACATGTTCACATTATTTCTAATCTGTGAAATTTCACCGATGCTTTGATTTGAGAGGAAGCATCAGTATTTTAATTTGCTAGAATTGTCAACATGCTGACATACATTGCACATCTCCCATTATTACCACTGAGCAATGTAGAAGAGGGAGTCCAAATTACACAGAAAACATTTGCTTTCCTGTCAGCAGTGTTGTTCTGGTATTCATCACAACGCTCATTAGAGCTAGCTGGGAATTTTATAAAAACTTATTTTGTGAGACTTCGAAGGTTTCTTACACAGGGGACAGAATTAAGGACAGTTTCTTGTGCTAGAATTATTTTTTTTTCCTCGATCAATAAATCTTTATGTGTACAGCCCAAACTTTAGTGCTGTCGACTAATATGGCATGACTCTTGCCCTCTTTTCTCTCTGACTGCTCATCAAGCAGGAGGTCCCTTCAATTCCTCCTTTTTTTACTAAGGTTTTGTTTCTAAATCTTTGTTTTCTAGGCAGATTTCACACCCTGCACAACTCATTCCAACTTAGAGCTACTTAGTGCTGCTACTTTATTATGTAAATTACCTGAAAGCTAGTACTGAATAGATTCAGAAATGGTTTACTCACCCTGTTCAACCTCTTAAATTATTTGTTTATCTATTAATACCCAGCAATTCTGTTTTGCATTTAGTGTGAGAAATAGTTTTGAAAAAATTATGGTATGAACCATCGTGCCATTATCCAAGACAAGTCATGCATGGTATTTCTTAAGTTTTCTATTACTTACTCTATACAGCACAAATTTAAAATTAAAACATATGACTAAATCAGAGAGACTTTATTTTGTTCCATATTTTATTCCCGAACCTTGTAGAACAAAAGTGATTTTTGCTGGGGGCAAGCACAAGACCCATGCACTTCTAAGGAAACATTTTAACATTCTTTAGAAAGTTGAAGAGATCAACTGGCCCTTCTGTAGCACTATGAAAGAGTTGTGTCCATAATGTTCCTGAATCACTCTGGGAATATGAGCACAATAACACTTTGATAATAATTATATTGCTTTGTATCATAAGGGAAAAATCGAACTAGCCTTCTTAACTGTGTCTGTCTGTTTTCCTTTTTGCAGTATTTAAGCTATTCATAAGGCTTAGGTGGAAATTCATCTAAGACAGCCAAAAGTTGTGCTTGAAAAAAAATAAAATTATTTATATATATATATGTATATATAGAGAAGACACAGCATTGAAGACACAGCATGGCAGCATCCCCAGCAGGACATATTAATTACAAATGTATTAAAAGTAAACTTTAAAACAAAAGTACAATTGCTTTTTCAGGGTCTTGTATGCCTTCCATTAATCAGCAACTAAAAACACCTTAAGACTGTACTGCTGCCACACTTACTATCTTTACCCTGAAGAAGGTTACTACTATTCTGGCAACAGCATAATTAAGTCTTCTCAAATAGATAGAATGTCTTCATTGGATTGACACTGCAGTAAGTCCATAGAAGCAAAAGGCTCAGGGATGCATCAAACAAATTCATTGTGTCATTGAAAAGTGCCTGTGGTATGAAGCTTTGAAAACAATGAAAAAAAAATGAAAAAACAAGTATGGCTAGTCAATGGCTTTCTAAAACTAATGCCTAGTCCTCTATTACAAAATTATTGTCAGAAATAACCTTGTTTATTTTATTTTTTTTTTAGGTTGTGATCTATAGCCACTGCCCTTTACATAAAGACAAATGTTCAGAAGAATCTCCTGTGCCATTTGTATGCATGTTGATTTGTTATTCCCTTTATATTTACAAACTTAACCAAAACCTAATTAAAAAATAATAATAAAAAAAAACCCTAAAGCAGCTGTATGCTGGATTGTTGGTACACACTTAGTTTTTCTTCTTCAAAACCACAATGATGGAAGAGATGGAGGAAATAAGGGAAACTACAGGACAGAGGAAGGACAGCAGATACCATTCATGAGGCACAAACTGACTTTTCAATTGGTACTAATTTCCCAGCTGGTAGTTTGACTGGCAGCAATATGGAACTAGAAATAATTGTATAATCTTAATCAATATATAATGTATCTATAACATTAGTCAAGC
The DNA here is from genome assembly GCF_000747805.2 of Chaetura pelagica. Lineage (NCBI taxonomy): Eukaryota > Metazoa > Chordata > Aves > Apodiformes > Apodidae > Chaetura > Chaetura pelagica. The sequence continues at coordinate 1,431,163 of NW_009954442.1, read as the reverse complement.
AGATCAGCAAATTAATTATAATATCTCTCTTCCTTAGTTGCTTATTTCAGGGAGACCAGCAATTAATGGAGGAATTTGAGGCATGGATGGAAAGGACAATAAGAAAAAAATTGTATATAATAAAGAAAAAGAGGGAATAACTCTAAAATTGAAGCTAAAATAAAAAGAAAGAAATTAATTTCTAGAAGCAGGACTAACAAAAGGAAATTCTAAGATAGGAACTTGTTAGACTCTTCATGATAAGAAAGACTCCAGGGATTTAAGTCTGTGGCAGCTTTTGGTATTATTTTAACCTACTGTCTTCATGTTAAGCAAAGGTCAAAAAAATAGACAATTCTCTTTATTTAGATGACACAGCTGTTGGATCCAACTGCTAATCTTTACAAAACATAAAGGGCTTGAAGGAAATCCAAGGGATTTATTTTTAAATGGAAATCACCAAAAATGTGATAAAGAAGGAAAGATAAGTTTCTGGTTTTATTATGGATGAAATTAACCCTCCAACTTAAATAAGGACATAGGAAAGCTCTGACTAGAATTTACAAAATACATCTGTATGAAAAAAATAAAATAAAATCCTGTAATACCATGGTCAACTACACAAGCCTTAGTCTTAGAATTACAGGGTAACATACAATTAACATATTGGGAAAACATGAGCTCCTGCTGTAGAGAGTGAAGAATGCTTAGAGTATTCCATGTACTCACTCAACTGCATATACGTATGTACATGCACATACATATTCTAAAATGCTCTCAGTATTAATTAGACCAAAATAATATCTGATGTGTGTTACTTATTTTCCAAACGCAAACAGCAACCAAACCAATCGTATGCCAATGAATGTTACATAAAAAGACAAAAGCAGATGGAAAAGAAACAAAAAGGAAAATCAGTGAATACACTGAAAAAAAGTGTTGATAGTAAGTGTAGGTGTTTTTTCTGTATGAATATATTTAGAAATCTTAAAATATCAAGCTCCATTCTGTCAATCTGACTGCTGTCTACCTGCACCATGTCAAAGTTTAACACTGGACTAGCAATTAAACAGATGACAGATGCTCTTTATTAAAACCTCTCCCTTTCCAGAAACAGAAAGGAAAGAGAATATGGAAGAGAGACTTATGGGGGTTGGAAACTAAACTACACAGCTTTAATAAAACAATAATTATTAAAATGAAAATAATGAAATATATAAAAATATACACAAACCAGCTATCATGCTCCCTCCTCATGTCACCACTGAGGCTGCAGGGCAGGTCCCAGGAAAGTCCCGGACTTGACTTCTGGAGCCAGTGACAGGCAGGAGTTGGATGCAGGGATGGACCCATT
>NW_009954442.1:1366017-1429786 GCF_000747805.2 Chaetura pelagica | reverse complement strand
CATTCAGAAGCATGTGGATCAGGATCAAAGGCAGATGAATGGATGGAGTCCTCCCAGGACACCAACCATGCACAAGGAGAACTTGACCCTAGTGGTCCCTTGAATTTCTAGTGAGTATGAAACATACAGGGTGGAATACTTAATTTGGTTAGTTTTGAGTCACCTGTCTGGTCTGCTCCTCCACACAGGATGATGAGAGGTGGGACCCTTTAACTGCCTTCTGTTTCCAGTGCATAAGAAGTTCAATAGAACCAAGCAGTGACCTTGGTTTCTATAGGAATAAGGGCAAGAGCCCTTCTGCATACCATTCTCCAGCAACAACAATAAAGAACAAGTGTTATCAGCCCCAGAAGCAGACACTGATGAAACACATGCTGTTAATTTCAGAAACTGCAGTTCTTAGAAGATACTTAACTGAACATTAAAATTACTAAAAAGAATATTGGTCCAGCTCTGGCTCAAGCCAGGACACATTGTCATTCCTGTGTTCTTGTTTCCAAAGACTCTATATTAGACTTCATTCTCTCTGTGCAAATTTAATAAATAAATGTTATCAAACAAGTACATTATATAATAATTTCCTTTATCCAATATATTACAGAAGAAGTCAATATTGTGGGAATGATTACATGAAAAGTCAGTATTTAATGAAAAGCTCTCTGTTCAGCACTACATGCAAGCCAATAATTGTAAAAGGGATAGAAAGAACACCAAATAACTGAACAGTATCTTGCCCAGAGAGGGTACAAAACATTCATTCATGAACATTCCATCTCCGATTGCCCAGTGCTCAAAAACTATGACCCAAAGACCAAAAATATCTGATTACCATAACACTGCTAGCAGACAGGCTGAGAGAGTTGGGGCTGTTCAGCCTGGAGAAGAGAAGTCTCTGGTGAGACCATGTAACAGCCTTCCAGTACCTAAAGAGGTGTACAGGAAAGGTGGGGAGGAACTATCTGTGAGGGCATGTAGTGATAGGACAAGGGTTAATGGTTTCAAGCTGGGAGAGGGGAGATTTAGGTTAGACATTAGAAAGAAATTCTTTAGAGTGAGGATGGTAAGATATTGGCACAGGTTGCCCAGGGAAGTTGTGGCTGCCCATTCCTTGGAAGTGTTCAAGGCCAGGTTGGATGGGCCTTGGAGCAACCTGGTCTAGTGGAAGGTGTCCCTGCCTGTGCAGGGGGTTTGGAACTAGATGATCTTTAAGGTCCCTTCCAACCCAAACCATATTATGAATCTGTGACATTATGTTTTATAATAATTTAGCATAGACAAATCCTGTACTAAGGAAAAACAGAGTGAAGGAAAAGGAAATAGTACGGGGAAGAAACTGGGAAGGGAGGGGAAAGGGATTAAGAGAAAGATATAACAAATTTTCTCACACAAGCACAAAGGGTAGAAATGTGATTCTATTTCAAGATTCATAAACACTCAACATTTCAAGCAATAAGTCCATAATAAAACCTGCAGCAAAATGCATTCTAACAGAAGACTGTAAAAGAGCTATTACTTGAGGTATTTAACGTCCTGGTTTTTTTTCCTGTTTTATCAAAATGTCATATGATAGATACTTTTCCTCATTACAAAGGGTAAAAAACTTGGCTGAGGCAGAGATCCCAGACCTTCATTTTCCTTTCCAGACAAGTATGCATTTAGATTACACTTTTTATTTGAGGGCAGACTAGACTGTAAGATTATTACAGTAAGACAAATTGTATGCTATTTCTTACTCATTTTACAGTATTATTGGGTTGTTATTATTATTATTATCAGTTCATCTGGGAAATCTAGCAACCATCAACAGATGGAGAGAGATACAGAATAAATTAAAAGAGAAAGGCATTGTAAAGACAGAGAATTCAAGGTTAGGCATAACACTAGACAGAAGATTTAAAGTTATATTAGGCACAAACAGGAAAGGTGAGCTTAGAATATAACTAGTAGATATGGAAGTCCTTCACAGTTCTGTGACAGGCAAATAACTGAGACCTTAGCTTGGGAAAAGGCGTGTGCCTCTAGGAGGGGCAGGAAACCTCTGCAGAGCCTGGAAGGGAGCTTTAGTGCACTCCAGCTGTATCCCCATCATGCAGGGCTGTAGAACAAAGAGCCAGAGGTGCCCTGCAGCTTGGTTGGGACTTTAAGCTGTTGTTTGATTGCTAACAAATAAAAAGACAATGTCTAATCCACAATGGCAGAAGGACATAAGCAGTAAGTCTTCAAAATTTTTTTTTCAAGTAATTGTCCCAAGTTCAGTTTGTAAATCTGTAAATTTTGCTGAACAGACATCAGTGAGAAAGAAATAAATACTTGGTTGGCTTACAGATGTTACCCTTAGTAAGACTTTCAACAGTAAGCTTTTTCTTGCAGTCAAAATACTTGATGCCTCACTCTGTGAAACAATAAAGAAAAGTCATTGAGCTAATCTCAACTGGTCTGTTAAGTCAGTTTTAATAAAAAGGGGATTGTTAATACTTGCTCGTTTATGGTTTACTCAGTTCTGCTAGGAAGCTCCATGAAAGTGACTGACATTTTCTTTCATTGGTGCTGGACTACTATTACAGCAGCAAAAGTTATTGTCCCAGTCACAAGGGAAGAAAGATGCACCAGGCATAATTTAATTAGGCCTTAGCTTTACTGGCTAATGGGAAGCCCTGAGCAATAACTTGAGCTGCACAAGCCATCCTTTCTCCCTTCATCCTTTTCTCCTGTTAGAATACAGAGGCATCCATTCTGTTGCAGGTGAAACTATGGTGGCCAGTTTTAAGTCAAACAATATACATGTGGTTTGCCTCTCTACGGTCAGTGCTCCAGTAAGTTTCACTGTCTTCATTATAGACACTTTTTTGAAGTCTAACTTCAGCTTTCAAGGAATTACACGTCAAAGGAACTGAGGAATGCCAGTATTTTAAAGAATATTACCACTGACTGACTGAGAGGAAGGTTTAAAGCCCATCGCTAAAGATATTACACTCTTCTCACAAGCAACAAACCAAATATTGCTGTGAATTTCAACAAGGTAGCTAACCCAATGCCTAGAGTAGGCTCAGAATAACCAACTCGATGCTTGAAGAGCAATCATGGGGCAGGTCTTAGCAAATGTCTGCCGGCAGTTCCTGTTTGTTGGAAAGAACACACAGTCCCTGAGTAGAATCTGGATTCCTATCCAGATCCTGATGGTCATGTAATGACACCAGATTCTTCTGGCACTCTGTTCAGTTCTTGTAAAAGATTATATTGCTTTGTAAAGTCTTCTAATTTACTAGTAATTCTAGTTTAAGGTTAATTATGTGAAAGGTAAAATACTGGAAGTTTCATGATGCATAACAGAACTCCTAAAGTTAGGCTGATATATATCACAATCTTGGAATAACTGAAATTAATAAAGATTATTTTCTGTGCTCTAAAAGCAAAAATAATCCATTATTTATTAATTAGACACATGGTATTTTAAAAGTTAAAGAGAAAATAGTCATACATTCTATTTTGCTAAAAAAAATTTTTGTACGGTACTTAGTACAACTCAAATTCACTTTAATTAGACATTCTATCTTATCTATTAATGCTATTTGAAAATGAGCTTTTGAAATTAATCACAGAGCTAACCAGATAATTTTTTTCCAGATTCTGTGTTCTTTATTTTTTTAAAGAATTAAATTAGATTAAGGGCAGATAAGAATTGTAAAAGAATGACAGTATTAAAAAATGAAGATTTGTTTGGAGCAACAAAATAAAACCTACTTATACAGTGTCCAATTAGAGCAGGAAAAATACAATTATTTCAACAGTCTATTTTAATAGCATCACTATTTATAATATTTCAAAAGGGTGTATAATATATCATATCAATTGCTAAATGAAAAGATATAATTTTAGTTATTTTAATATTATTTTTCAAAAGGTTAGCTATTCCCATAGAAAACATTTTATAAACAATTTACATGCCACAGTGTGTACAGACCATAAATACACAATGTTTTAGGCAAAATTTTATGAGCCAGTTCTAAGCTATCAGACGGTACAGATAACTCTGGATACCTGAATGTGGCAGGTTTTAATCAGTTATCTGTTAACACAGAAGTAAACAAAAGCCTATTATTTCATATATAATGCACATATATGCATATACATCCCCTTTAAATTCTGAAACAAGTCAGGTTATTGCCTCCTTTACAGGACCAATGGTATTTTTTTTAATGAAATGTTATCTCTATTGCAATTCTAGCACATTGTGAAGAAAAAACATTTTTTGTAGTTGAATCTAAAACAAACTCTTAGTGCATCTGAGATAGAACTATTTTCAAACATATCTTTTCAAAGTTATTTTAATTGGCACAACAAAATCTTTAGTACTGACATACTGACATACTGACTTTAGTGGATGGCTACCCCTCCTGTCTGGGTCACAAACATTTAGTAAAATTCATTGCATTTTCTGGCACATGCACAGAGCCACTCCCTGTCATCTTGCTACACAGAATGCTTAAATTAAATATGTATTTGGTTTCAATATTGCCATTTAAAACTGTAGCAATGACAAATCCAAAGCAGTAACATATGAGCTGGCAGGTGATCATTTTCACTTGGTGAAAAACAAAGGTCAGTATTTATTTGCTCAGAATGGAGAATGGAGGTTACTCTTCTAACTAAAGTGCTATAGGGACTTATATTTGTTCTTGCTGTCCTCTGTTAAAGCCTGGCTGAGCAGGGGGGTTTCTGCATGTGTAAAGTTGCAAGAACTTAAAAAACAACAACAAACCAAACCAAACACATTTCAACCAAGAACTGTTCCAGGAGTTCCTCTACACCCACTGTACTTATTCCCAACAAGCTTGTTTGCAGTAAGTGGGACAGTAATTTAAACAATATACTTAAAAGAGCAAGTATACCCACTCTGCTTGAGCTTAGGTAGGAGTTTAAAATGGGATCTTCCTCTTTTTTTCTTTCCATCAGAAGAAGTCAAGCATAATTTTACGGAGACTGAAAATCCTCCAATACAAACTACATGGCTAACTAAGAGGATGCAGTTTTCCAATAAAGTCATAGAATCATAGAACTGTTCAGGTTGGAAAAGACCCTTGGGATCATCGAGTCCAACCATCATCCCTACTCTACAATGTTCTCCCCTAAACCATATCTACCAACACCACATCCAAACAACCTCAAAGTCCATTGTTTGGCCTAAAAATTCTACACAGGATATATAGTTAATTATCTAAATTAGAGTAATTAATTTTTATTAAAACAACAACAAACAACTGTCACTTGGAAGCACAATTTTACTTGAAATACCACTAAAAATTAGTAGCCTGCAGTAGAGGTCACTGTCTACATGGAAAATCTCAAGACATTCAGAAGGAAAACCTAGAATGAAAAAACCAGCAAAAGGACAGTTTTTGAAAAGGAACAGCAGAACATGTAAAACAAAGTGAAATAGGAGGGAATGAAACCATTCAAAGACAACTATTTATTTTTAAATATTCAGATTTAGGTGCATGCTGTGAGTGTGGCACCACAATTTCTCAAGACTGCAGTACTCCCACTATGTGTCTCCTATTTCCTTGATACAGGACAGACCAGTCTACTCCTCCTCACTTCACAGTCATTCTACCTTTTACCATATCTCATTGATGAAGTTGATTTTCAGATTTTATAAATGGCCAGTGGCATGTTGTAGTTGGGTTTCACATTACCTGATGTACTTATATATGAATGGTAGAGCAAAGATAGTAGCACGCAGCCTGAAGCTATGCAAAGGGAACATATGACTAGCAACCAGTCTATAAATATTTAAGACCAGCCTGAAGACAGTGGAAGGAACCACCATCCAAGAGGGACCACCCATTCAAACAAACTGGAACAGATTGGTTTTCACATATGAAAACAGGAAATAATCCTTTGGATCAGATGGGGTTTGACCCTTAAAAAACTACTTTAAACACCAGAGATATGCAGTGGATCTTGGCAAAAATTATTTTGACTTCCTGATGCAAACTGCTGTTGAGCCCAGCCAGCTCAGTCTCAAAAACTAAAATCTGCAGCCATCAGGGCTAACAATGTGGCATGAAACTCAAAGTATCACATACCTAAGGCTTGACTAACAGAGTTGATCAGTGCTTGATTTTTAGTTAATGACCTACTGATTGCCTAGTAGTTGAGAAATAAATGCTTTTTGAAATTTTTAATTTGCCTGGTGTCTTGGTCTCCCAGAATACTTCTATTTCAGATGTCCACAAAGCCAACAATTGTAACACATTAATGTCCTGGGTTTCCCAATTAATAGGAATAACCAGTAACAGCTGAAGAAAGTCCCCAAAGCAAAAGTAAAAGAAGACAGTCTGTTAGAGTTCCATGTATGCACTGCAGATCTTACCACCTGCCAAAATTAGCAACAATTTCTGAACATGAGAAAGATATATCTGAATGCATAAATCAAGGTAGTGTAAGAGAAAATACATGGGGAGATTTTATGTTTCCTTCCTACAGTTCAGTTCAACAATGTACTGAAAAAAAAAAAAAAAAAAAAAAAAAGAAAAGAATCTGTGCTTTGACATGAAGGAGTATTAGAAAAGTAATCACAGCAGAATTCACATATTTTTACAAGAATTCTGGGTAATGTCACCTACCATAGATGGCACTACCCTGACTCTTAAATCTATGGCATTGTTACCAACATTGTGAGTCATGGAAGTCCTCAAACCTTAATTCCACGGGCACCCTCTGTAGCTTGACCTGATGAGGTTTCCAAAGGCTGAACATGAAAGCCCCTTCAGGGCACACAGCAGTTCTGCTAGGGTTAATGTAGAAGAATATTTTGTCTGACTCAGCACACACTGAAGAATTACTGGGCCTTTGGGAAATAGCTATGCAAATGTCAGTACAATATATGGACTGCATACGGACATGATGTATGTAATGTAGAGAGAAAGCAGGTTACACAATGCATTGATTTATAAACTTCATGAAGTTTAACCTCAACTGCTGCTATGCATGTTAATCTGATACTCAGTCTCCAATTCACAGCAGCACTAACTAGAAAGTGTTATTTACTGTAGAGTGTAGGCTTGCTCAGGCAACTATCTGACAATATCATTTAAATGCTGGATTTTAAACAATGTAAAAATGTATGAGTAATGCCAGTTTTGTTTGGTGTTACACAGTGTTAAATCAAATAGAAATATAATGAACCTTATTTCAGAGACACTAATTAATTGTTTTTCTGGAGTTCATTACTGTTTCCCAAATTTTCTGTTGCCCTCAAAGTTAGGATACCTTCCGTACAAGTTTAAGGAAGTTTAGCTACTTTGCTCCTACCAAATTATTTAAGCCCCAAAGAATGACTGAAACACAATAGTTTCCTGTTTTAAAATTGTGTTTATGCACTTTTAATTAGATAAAATTAATGTAGAATAAACTGAAAAGATATTGGCAATGAAGTGCATCTTTTAAGAAGTGTTTTGACTAATAGCTTGCTATTCATTCAAACAGCCGCTCTTTATCCTACATTTCTTGGTTCACTGACATTTTAGAAAATCTGTATCTTGAGAGCTCCAGTAAAAAGTAAATGATTTTGAGTTGACTGCAAATAATTTAAAACATGTTCATTGAAATGCATGGGAACCAACCCTTTCGCAATAATCTACCATATGATAATTAAGTTCTGCTTAAAAGGACTATAATGTTTATAATCAAAGCTCACAATTTTCAAGACAGAGTGGCCTATATGTGCTGCTTTGGCTAAAAAAATGATGGTGGGTTTACTTCTACCTGGATGACTGAGAGTAGATAGCAGTCCAAAATCTTAGGGTATTTTTCTCTACACATCTAAGAATAGCCTCAAGACCTCTTTAATGTCCATGTGGTTTCACATCCACGCAGAAAGCATGATAAGGCTCATTTCACTGGAAGTGGAAAATGGGTAACTTAGTGCTGTAAAAGAACAGAATTACTTTTCTGTAACACATCTTGTGCCACAGGTTAAACCAGTGTTGGGATCAAGGGACATATCAGGAATGTGAAGGTCAGTTGCAGCTTCTACAGAAGTCACCATACGATCCTGAGAAAAGTGAACAGGACAATTAAAAGAACTACAGTGATTATCTTGAAGAATGGAAATTTAGTGTTGTTCAGGGATTCCTGGAGATATTGAAGATTTGAGTAGACAAGACACTAAGTAACCTGATCTAATTTGACCCTTTAGTAAGCTCCAGTGGTCCCTTCTAACTGCAGCTATTCCATGATTCTATGATCTTTTTTGACATAAATATGTTAAGTAAGAGCTGCATGCTGCCTGTAAAATAACGCAGGTTCCTAACTCCCACTTGGTGTTAACACATTTCTTGGAGCAAGACAGTTAATACATTATAGAGCAAATAATTTTCAAAATAAAAATTGTATTGAAGTTCCAGTTTCACCTGCATAATTGTCAGAAGCCCAGATCTTTGGTCTGGAATATTTTAGATTTTTTAATGATAGAAGTAAGCTAAAGGTCTTCCTACGCATTAAATGTCAGTCTACAAATAACCTTCACAATTTTATATGGATAAATAATTGATATGGACATACTGAAGTATTTGACAGATGAAACCAATTATTCTAGGGCTGTTCTCAGATAATTAGTAACATGGGACTAAGAAGGGGGGATAAAAATGCCCCAAAACCCCTAAGACAATTCTAAACATAGAAGGGTGTATGAAACCCTCTGGTTTCACATCCTATGTAAGAACAATCCCAACAAACTCAAAATACAAATCCTATTTAGTATCGTAACTAGTTTTAAAACACTCTCAGTATTATTCCTCCTATATGTTTAGCATTAGTCTGCTAAAACAGATTTCTATTTTATCATAAACCAAATCACTCTTTTGTAGCTAGACCATACTTTGCATCAAATTACCTCTAATGACAGCAGAATCCCACACACAAAGAAAGGCATCTGGCAGGGATATATGCACATATCACTGCTAGATGATGCACTTCAAAGTGACATACAAAGACTGAACTAGCAGAAAAAGCAGCTAGTCAGTCACCCTCCTACAAGAGTAAAGGTAAGTAGTTCAGGGGTGCAGTATTTTTAAAAACAACTGTGAAGTCATAAGTGATGTCATACATGAATAGTGTTTAATTGCACATTGTATCATTCACTAAAAGAAGCTGGGAAGGCCTGGGATGAAGCTAGCAGGTGGCAGCTGCAGCACAAGCAGAAGGGAGTGTTTCTTCATCCAGTATTTAGTAAAGCTGTGGAACACTTTGCCAACAGAAGGCTGCAGATGCTAAAGCTGACCTGAATTTAAGTACTTACTAAGCAAGTTCACAGGGAAATTCACTAAAGGTTATTAAGCTGCCAAAGCCATTGGTGGATTGGAAACTCCCTGAGTTGCAACTTCTGGAGACTGCAAGTTTACAGGATAAAAATCTGGTTATATTTGCTCTGCTGATATATGTTTCCTTAGTCTTATGCTTTTGGACACAGCTGGAGACAGGATACTCAGCTCAATGACCTTTGTTTTTACCATAGGGCTTTTCTATATTTGTAAACTAAACCTGTACCAGTCCGTAGTTTTAGCTATGGGGTTGATTCAGTTTTGGCATGACATTCTGTGTCCTTCAAATTACTTCTGTGTCCTTCAAATTACCCTCTAGAACTTCAGAATTAGGGAACAAATATGCATTTTTTTCTATAAGTGTATTCTAGGAATCAAACAAAATCCATCCTGAGTACTACATTCACTTTGAAACTTTAAGTTTTTAAACATGAGTAGTTTTCAAATAGGAAAACAATGGAAAAACAGATTCACTGCTAAATCTTCAATAACATGCCATACTATCTCATGTTTATGTTCTACAGTTATTTTGCTTAATGGTGATAAGATTTCTAAATGTGATTTAAGAACATAGTTCTTTTTAAAACAATAACAAAATCATAAGCTTAGCTCACTAAATATGAATCTGTGTAATAAGAGAATAACATCTTGGAATCTGAATATTCTGTAAACTCAAAGTATTCTGTAAGGTCAAACACTCAGAAATTATAAATACTTAAATTTTCACAGTAATTGGAAAACCTTTACTGTCCAGTACACCACTGTGCCAACCTCCTTCTTGACAGCAGGATTTTTTAACCAGAAGTATTAAGCAGCTGAAAATCACAAAGAAAACCCTAAGTTGCCTATGCAATCTCTCCTGCCCTGAAATAGCCTCAAATGCGGTATCCGAATATCTGTTCTATTTCATAATCATTCAGAGAAAAGGATACTATGGGAGAGGCCTGTTTCATTTACTGTACAAGTTCTAACAAATTAATATTACCTATTCTGAGGCTTTGAAGAATATAAGTTCCAACTGTTTGTGCCAGCATCTCATGAAGACAAACTTCCTCACAGCTACTAACTAATTGGCAATAGCAAAGTGCCTCTGAAGAAAGCAAACTCACCCACCACTTTTACACAAAAGTACACTCATTCTCAAGAAATCACCTACATATCACAGTGCTCAATAATCAGTGGAAAAGAAACATATAGCCTGACAGCATTTTAATTTCTGTAAAAGGAGCCCACCAACATGCAACAGCCAAACAAAAACATGAAAGAAAAGAAGGAACTAAAGAGAGTTTTAATTGTTTGGAAAATACTACAATTGAGGAATATCTCCTGGGGGCAGTGTGATACCTTTTTGACCAATTAATCCACTAGCTCTGAAAGGAGGTTTATTATTGGTGTTTATTCAGCATTCATTAGAATAAGTATTTGCTAGAGTTCCTGTGGCATCTGAAGACTTTGGTCAAACACTGCAATCTCATTTTACTACACTCAGAACATGTGAACAAGAAACAATGAGCATTGTCCTGAAGAACACAAAATCTTATTCAAATATCATGTGAGTTGCCCACTGTCATGCTTTCTTTGGTCAAAGGGTATGTACCTGAAGGCTTAATGTTTCTATCAGCTCTGAGAACTCTGCAACTAAGAGGCATACTGTGATGATGAAGATTGCCAGCCAGATATATCAAGGATCCTGCCTCAGTAACTGCAGGAAATCTGTTTTCTCTTGGATAGGAACTCACTCATGTTTCAAATCCCAAGCTTGTATAAAATTTCTGTATATGAGTCACTTTTTAAATCAAGCTGTAGCTATGCCTCTACAATATTTCATGCAGATATGAAGACAACAATACAGTCTCACTGATATTCCTCTCATATTTTCTACAGAAACTCACGTAATACCTAAAAGTTTCAACCCTTTCAAGTGTAACCCATATTACACTTGTTTAACCAGATAATTTCCTATAGAGAAAAGTTGTACCTGCCTTTAGAATCAGATACCCTAACAAATGTTATTTTCCTACTTGGCAGACAAAATAATGTCAAGTTTTTATACTGTTCTTAGTAGTAAGGGCTTATCATAAGTTTCCATTTTGTCTATACATTGCTTATGTCTAAATTCCTCTCTGATATATTCCACAACCCACAGCTACTTTATCATGTCCTAACAATATAATAGAAATTGAATTACCTACACAGATATGTTAGATGTGGTTTACTTGCCTTTTTTTGTTTCGGCATTTGGTTTTAGGAGTCTTTTGCTTGGTTTTTGACTGAAAAATGTGTCCATTCTGTACTTATGGGATTCAAATTATTAAGAGAGATACAACCTACAGGCTGAAATGCTTTGGGGTTTTTTCCTGATTTGTATTCTCAGTGTTTGTTAACTTTTTAGTAATACTACTTATAGAGGACAGTGTTGTCCAATTAATCAGTTTACTGACAGTATATTCAAAAAGCTGTGATGGATTTAGTAGAAATTCAAAGTGCCCAAGAATTCCACAGATGTTTCTTTATCTTAAATTCACATTTTTATGGTTAGACATTAAAATGCAGTTAATACTTGTTTATGTCTTATACTGCAGCATCAAGAGCCACCAGGGTGTATTTTGGAACACCATAAGTCTTCTTGGGTCATCAACATCTGCAGAGTACATTAAAGGACTAATAAACATCCCAGACAGTCCTAATAGCATTAAAATATATCTAGTGACAGGGAAAGTAGGTTAGACACACAAACCCGCACTCCTATAACTAGAACCAATTCTCATATCATTTGAAACTAGCATACTGTCTTTTCATGCCAAGTTTCATTTTGTAAGTGGAAAGTGAAACCTACCCTTCTCCCCATGTGCTGTTCCTCTGAATATAATATCCAATTAATTCTCAAAATTTTCCTTCAAAATCATGATGGCCATATAACCTTAATCTTAAATTATAAACCAAAGTCTTTATATGGCAGCACATCTTAATATAATTTCTATGTACCTAATAGAGATGAGAGTCTAAAAACTGTGTGTGCAGTTCCCTGGCAGAAGACTATAAAGATAAAATGGGAATGAAGTTGGAGTCCCCACCTGCTGGGCATTCAAATGATTCAAAAGGCCCACTAATGTTCTCTTGCATCAGATACCTGCCATAGCTGGGTCCCTAGAGCCAAACTTAAGCTGTCTAGGCACTTTGCCAGGTCAAACTCATAACCTTGCAGCCCTGTTTTAGTAAGCAGAATACAGAAAAAAATAAAAGAAGACCAGTGGATCTGCAGATAAAATAAAACTATTTTGAGGTTGCTATGAAAAGTGGGAAGGCGAGGAGATTTAAAATCCTTGAAAACTTAGTATTGCAAAGGCTTTTAAAATTAAAATATTTTTTTCTGGATCATTTAATTCCAATATTTGTTGATATTTTCGAGAAAAAAAAAAATATGTTCTGGATAGTGTTTCTTCTGTTCGCATTCATGATGACAGTTTATGAAGTAAATGTCCATTATATGAATACTCTGCTTTCCAATAATTCAAATTTAAAATGCTCCAAAATTCCTTCCATGCAAAACCTGGAGGTAACTAGACTTAATTCAGGTCTTAAAATACTCAGCAAACTGAAATTATTAATGTTTTTTACCGAATGAGTGAGGGTAAGGCATTTTCTCTATTGTCTGGCTGAATCAAAAAATTCTCTTGATGGTAATAAATCTTCTTTGTACAGTATCCTTAAGAATATCCCTCACTCCTCTCCTGTACAGTGCAGTTGTTGTCAGATTGGCCTGTTTCAAACATCTTAACCTAAAAAGCTAAATTCACAGTAAACATCTACCAAGACAATTTAAGACCATTTTTTTTGTTAAAGAGACAATAAAAAATGTAAAAGTCAGTTGATTGAGAAGTTATACAGAACGCAATGGCCTGCTCTTTTTAAGTATAAGATATTGGTGGTGCTGATAAGAAGTGCAGATGCTGCAGCAGGTACAGAGTATTTGTGTCAGTGTGATGGATCTTTTTTTTTAAATTTTTTTTCTTAACTTGCACAGTTGTTGTCATCTCCCCTACTAGACAGGTTCTGGTAACAACAGAATTTTGGAGGATGGAAAGAAAAGTTCTGGCTGGTTGCCCAGCAAATCATGGCCTAGTGAACAAACTCAAGAAATGTGAGGAGAGACAGCTTCAAGAAACACAATATTTGGCTTTTTTTTTAGTCTTTTGCTATTTCCTTAAAAATTCTTGGTTTTGTTTATAAACATACACATGAGGTGCTTTTTTGACTGGGTTTTTCTTGCCATATACAACACTAAACTCACTACTTGAAACTACCACTTTGGGAAAACTTCACATCTTTCAAAGGCTAAGTCAGTCAGCATAATACAGTTGTAGGTCAATTCTCACATGTAATCTAGAGTGCAAAAACTTTAGTTGAAGTGTGGTGAATACCTTTATTTTTAAATCCTTTGTTTTCAAGGTTTAAATCTGGCCTTCTGTGTTGTATCTTTTCCTATAGGGAAGTAGGAAATGCTGTTTGAAGGTTTAAGCCTAGTCTTAATACAAATTCATGTGCTTCCAAGGTATTCAGATTGGACTGTGTCAGTGCTTAATATTTTAAAGGTCCTTAATGAAACAAAGGCTCTGGAAACTGCTTTTGCAAAACTATCTCTCCTGGATACAAGGACTCAGTGTTGTTAATTCACATGTTACAGTTCTTTTGTATTTTAATGGCTAAATTTCAATTGAAATATTTCCAAAAGAATGGAATCAAAAGGATTGATTTTAATAAGACACATAATTTGTATTGGTAGAGGTCATAGATAACCAGCAAGCAAGCACACCACATCATTTTCAGGGACTGAAGTGATGGTATAACAAAAAATGGCACTGGAAACACATTGGAGCATCATGCAAAATCCTTACTGAAGGCACTTTGATACTGAAAATAGGTTCAGGCTAAAAAGATCTAGATTATGACTTCAGGGAAGCCCATGGAAGACTTGTCAGTAAAAGGACAGATCCTGCACTGGTTCATGGATGTTAAGGCCTTTTCCCTAGAAGATCCCAGGCAATTTCATTTGACCATGTCGGAGAAGTCCATGAAAAGAAGATGGGTATGCTTCAGCCAAGAATCTTTTTAAAGGATGTTCAGAAAGACTCATGAAAATACAAGTGAGACTGGATCCACCATTAGCTTCCTGTAGCACTGGAGTAGCACAAGAGTCATGAGCTCTCGCTATCTTCTCAAAGATGCAGTAGATGTTCCAGGCTGCTCTGAGGAAGGATACTGATATATAATACCTGCCAAAAATCATCTTTGTTTTCTTTTTGGTGCATGAATCATTCAAGCACATACTCAAACACTATGCATCACTGAGGATGAAGAAAACAAAACCATCCACCTAGCCATTAGTAAAGTTTAGGGTTTTCTTCCCAAACTATTTTCTCTCTTTTTTTACCACGGAAGGACTAGTTCCATGTTGTCATGATAGTATCCAAATTACATGCACTTCAGTTATCAACTGAACAAGCTATTTAATCTTAAGAAATTAAGTCCTACTGTTTAAGATGATGAATCCCCTCTCAATACATATATTCCCATATAACAGAAAATTCACCAGTGCTTATTTCACTAGAGCAATGAATTATCTGACTCAGACAGCTAGAAAAAAATCACTTTTCTGGTAGCAATCTTCTCTACCTAAGACCACTGAAAGCCCCAATTTACAGCGATTACAAAGTAGTCAACTGCCTATTTGGTCAACACACAGAAAGAAATCTCTGTACTATCTTTTCTGGAGGTTTATAGCAAAGTTAGCTTTTCGTGGACATCCCCACTCCATATATAATCAATACTCTCCATTTTCTCACTGCTTTGCACCAGTTTCAGTCATGCAGATGACATAATAAGTACTGCATCTTAAAGAGTCTTAAATAACATCATACTAAAATAGCCCAATCTAAACCGATGTTTTCACAATTTAACAAATGCATCTAAAATAGTATTTTCAAAAACTGGAAGAGTAAATTGGTCCTGCCGTAATATTCTACCTGCCAAGTTTCCATCCTGAAAATTATAATTCTGAATTATAATTAAAGGTCTTTGGAAAAAAAATAATAATGACAGAATGCCATCCAGAATAGCTGTCATTATGCCAGTTTTCTCACATGCTAAGCTACCAAAAGCACCCTAGGGATGACTCCTGCCTTGGTAGCAAATAACGCAAAACTGAAAACTCTGTACATATTTAAATTATATAAATTACTACTGCATTATATATATATATTCATTAGATATTATAAATGTTGTTTAATTTTATTATTGTATCTGTAATATAAATTTCACTGTACATGCCAAAATAGTTGGTGCTACTGATAAAAGAAAAAATTCTGCTGCCCACAAAATACATAGTTATCATGGAGAAACTAGTTAAAGGTGTGAGTGTCTTGATTAATGAGACACTACTTAAGAGCCCCAGAATGCTTACAAATGCTTTACCAGTATAATAACAAATAATATTGTGCTGCAAGAACTGTGTATCCACAGACCATGGATACAAAGAAGTGTAAGCTTCTCGTTGCACCAGGGGAGGTTCAAATTGGATATTAGGAAAAATGTCTTCACTGAAAAAGTGGTGAAGCATTTGACCAGGCTGCCCAAGGAAGTGGTAGAGCCACTGTCCCTGGAGGCATTAAAAAAAATGGGCAGATGTGATGTTTCAGGAGGCAGTTTTTTGTCATGGGAGTGTAGAATTGACAGTTGGACTTGATGATCTTGAAGGTATTTTCCAGTCTTAATGATTATATGATTCTATAATTTCATAGGTATGCCCAGAGAAGCACAGGCAACAGAAGCAGTTTTATCAACTAAACTGCACCTTTTACAAATATTCTTTTCAAATACTCAGGAAGAAGAGGTTTCTACACCAGCACAAACCAGACCTTTGCCAGAGAGGTAGCTATATCTGAAGAGTATTAAAACCCTAGATGTGACCTCAGCAATTTCTTTGGCTGTTATACACACCTAGAAATGCTAAGACTTTGCATTTAATATGGTCAAGCTTTGTGTGAACATACAATCATGTAGATGGAATAGATCTGGGTATTTTGAAGTAAAAACACCCACATTTCTGATGGTATATAATATTTAGCTTGTTTTTTTTCCTTATTTTTTGATATTAAGAGAGACAGCCTATCTTGAAGGTCATTGAGGGTGAAAGAGGCCTGACTTTCATGGAGCTAATTATTTCAGTCTAGCAGCTACTGCATCAATCAGGTCTTCTTCCTGAGTGCAGTACTACAGATCAGACAGTGCTCAGGAACAGAGACAGTGAGTTTAACTTGGGTATGACAAGCAGTGATGTATGCAGGATAATACACTTGCTTAATATCCTTAATTTAAAATGTGCAACACTAGAAGAAAAACACAGAACACTTCAAAAGAATATTGAAGCTATTCATATTTAATACTTCAAACAAGAGGTCTGAAGTGTTGCAGAGATGACAACGTATTACAGAAAATGCCAGCATTTAGGCTTATCAAATTACAAAATAATAACCTTCTATTTAGATTTTCTGGAAAGCGATTAATTGTGAAGCTATTTCACAAAAGAATGTTGTGCCTCTGTCAGAGCCTAACAAAACAGATAGGATACATTATTTCTGTATTTTCCAGTAAGCAAGTGCTGAACCATAAAATCCAGAGCTTTCTATCTTAACTTCATTTCAGTACAACAGATGCTGTAAGTAAGCTTGAATACTTTATCCATCATTCAACAAGATGTGCAGTGAAATTAACATGAGCATTGCTCTCCTCAGGTCACCATGAGCATGTCCTGTAGGTTTGACCCTCAGATATGCAGTGAATAACCTTCCTTTATTTTGCAAAGGGGCAAAGTTGGTAAAAAAACCACACTAAAAAATGCATTGCCAAACAACATTGATATAAGACATTTTTGTGTATTCACACAAAAGAGATGTTTATGAATAGGTCTCCAAATATGATATACTAATTACATTAACTCTAATAATAATTTTAATAACCTGCTTAAATTCCCGTAAATCACAAGGTTTTTTATCTTGGAAACCTAAGAGACAATAGCATATATCAATTGCTCTGTGAATGAATGACTTCTGAAAATGTTTGCAGCTCTGTACACAGTGGTTGCATCCCTGTATTACTCACACCGAAGGTAGTAAGAGGTTTCTTAGGGGACCAAATTCCACAACAGTAACAAGAGAATTCTGGTTGAACCAGGTGCAGAGATTTCTACTCAACACACACGATCCTTAAGTAAAGCGCAGCCAAGCCAGAAATCTCTTTGATATTTTGCCAAGAATTTTTTTACAGTAAATTCTGAATGGAAGGAAAATGAGACTATTTGATTGTACCAAGCCCACAAAGACAAGATCCTTTGGAGAGTTATTTGTGGTTTAGCATAGCAACAGTTTTTGCCTCTGAGGAGAATTAACAATCATGATAGATGATCACAAACAATCAAATAATTCATGTAGTGAAATACCACAAATCTAATACTGAAATCCAACATAAAATAAAATTAAGAACATCTATTAAATTTTAGTCTTAGTTTTAGCCTCCACGTAATTCTCCCAGTCTAGTTTGTCAGTATCATGGACTCATTTGACAAACATACATTTTAATGTAGCCAGCAAGGTCATATACCTAGAAAACAGAAATTAACTTATTGTATTTACAAAACTGAAGATAGAACAGAGAAATATAGGACATTAAAAAAGCATATAGGATCCACAGCATGTATGTGGTTCCTATATGGTGCTACAGCTAAGACAGTTAATATGATCCCTGATTGTATACACGTGATAATATCAAGGAATAAAGAAAATCGATTGCATCTACATTCATTATTATGAAGACTGTTATGGGACTACAAAAGACAGATTTATCAGAAGTGCTAAGATAGCTATTGTCTTCTCTCTGTCATTTCAACTATACACTCCTAGATGTGTAGCAGAAGAGAGACTTTTTAAATGCCACATTTGTACTGCAGCTGAATCCATCTTTAAGGCTCCAAATTCAGTATCCTTCTTGGAAAAATTACACTGTCAAGTTGGAAAAGACTCAGGGAACTCCTGTGACAGTGATACACCTTGAAAAATCATCTGACATTGACAGAATGAGATGATAAGTCTATTTAGTTTATTCAACACAACCCAGATATTTCTTGATTCTGCTATTTGTATTACATTCTGTATTCAATGCTTGCAATATGAAGAAGCATCAGAATACTGCCCTCAAGTGTATAAAGCACTAGGAATTTTTTTAAGGCTTTTAAAGGCAGGATAAACATGTTCAGCTGTACTTGCACAGCTGTATTTCTCTCATTATGCAAAGTATCTCCACTGCTCTGAAAATGAAGTATTTATAGTAAATACTCTTTCATTTTCTTTTGCTTGTTTTCAGAACAATAGTTCAAGGGCAAAATACCTGGATGCTCAGTTACAGAAAGCATGTGATTCAGTAACTCTACAGTTATTGATAATCTATCTTGCTGCCCCACCATCATGGTAATTTTTGCTTCACATTTTTTGCTTCTATTCTCTGCCATACTTAATATTGTGGCTATAAGAATTTAAAGATTCTTACTCTTAGTTTTATTCTCTCCTACTCTTGTGTTAGCTCTATTTACCTATAATACACATTGCATCCACACTTTTCTTGGGATCAGAATCTAGGTTTCTATTTTGGAAGAAGAGACCTGTATTGGCACCTTTCATCTCAGGAGATAAAATATGTATCAGAGAGACAAAAACCTGGAAACCCATGTATCAATATCCTCACAATTTTGGAACTTTCTAACTGTGTTAGTTTAATGAGCCCTGTTAAACTTGGAAAGAATTAAGAATCAGTAAGATTGTAAGATCATGTAAGAACATGAGAGCTGAGAAAAGTAAGAGGCAGACTTCCTGCCTCTGCAGGCATCTGCCCAATAAAAAGCTACTCTCTCCATTAGATTATGCTATGTATCAATTTTGAGGCTATTACATTGCATTTTCTACAGATTTCTCCTGTGAGGAAGGAAAGGGATCAGAAAGTAAATAATTTGAAAGAAATTCTCCTAGGATAACCTGTTAGTGTCTTTTCTCCCTTAATCAACTATTTTATTTTTCTAGGAAAAGGACAAATCTAACAGCTGAGAAAATGGTATAAAGGGAACAGAAAGACCAAGAGCCACACATTCTGCAGTAGAGGACAGTAATGGGTTTCAGTGACTTGCACCGATTTCTCTCAACTTTTCTTCTTTCTGCAAAAAAGAGCATGAGCAATACATACAGGAGATACTGTATACAGTACTTTTATTATATAAACAGCCTCACATTATTTGGGATCATAATAGTGACATTCTCACAGTCACTTGCATAATGGAAGCAGTAGAACTACATATAGCACAAAGAACAACAAGTTGCACAGGAAAATCATAACATGCAGCAGTATGAAATGCACAGCCTGCTATACAAATTATGCTATGTATCAATTTTGAGGCTATTACATTGCATTTTCTACAGATTTCTCCTGTGAGGAAGGAAAGGGATCAGAAAGTAAATAATTTGAAAGAAATTCTCCTAGGATAACCTGTTAGTGTCTTTTCTCCCTTAATCAACTATTTTATTTTTCTAGGAAAAGGACAAATCTAACAGCTGAGAAAATGGTATAAAGGGAACAGAAAGACCAAGAGCCACACATTCTGCAGTAGAGGACAGTAATGGGTTTCAGTGACTTGCACCGATTTCTCTCAACTTTTCTTCTTTCTGCAAAAAAGAGCATGAGCAATACATACAGGAGATACTGTATACAGTACTTTTATTATATAAACAGCCTCACATTATTTGGGATCATAATAGTGACATTCTCACAGTCACTTGCATAATGGAAGCAGTAGAACTACATATAGCACAAAGAACAACAAGTTGCACAGGAAAATCATAACATGCAGCAGTATGAAATGCACAGCCTGCTATACAATGAAAGTGGTGGAATAATTTTTTTAAAAAAAAAAAAAATATGTTACTAAAATTAATTTTCTGGGTATACATTTTCTAATTTCTGACTCCTATATTTTGTTCTGAAGAAAAGAAGCAACTGTGGGCCTATTTAATGAGAGGGAAGAGTTTGGATCCCTTCTTCACTCTGGTTACAGTGTTTTAAATTTGATTAAAAGTGCTTGCTCCAAATTGTTTTGAAATAACAGTTTTCCTGCATAAAATTACATCAACAGTTTAAGAAGTAAATATTTGATAACAGAGATTTTTAGCACAGTATGATTAAACATTTTAGGCATGCAAACCTGAAAAAAACCCAAAGAACCCCCATGAAACCAAGGATAAGACAGACCTTGGGTTTATGGTTATTTTTCTTCTTTAATGTTATAGTATCCTCACACTGAGGCATTTTTTTTAAATGCTTTTTTTCCTTCATGAGAATTTAAATCTTGGCAGCCAATATTCAGCACTGAAGTGAATCCCTTCACTGAGTATGTTTTTGCTGAACACAAAACTTTCAGTCAGTGAACAAAATTATAATTATGAAATAACGAATGCCTTATGGACCAAGGTTATGCATACTTTCACAACAAAATCACTAAAAGGGGAGCTCAAACACAACACAATATCTCTCAGATTTATAAAAATAAAGTTTCCCAGACTGCCACACAGCATAAATAAATAAATGACATTTGTTCAAATGTGACTGTTTACTTGCTTGTGAACATCTGCAAATATAATCTTCTTTCTCTTACGAGATAGTGGTTCCCATGTGCCTTACTCCTGATAAATGCAGGTTTGCCAGATGTTATTTGCAGCTTGCAGTTTGAAAGCTGAAGTTCAGATTTTCTTAATGGGTGGTTTCACTGAATTCATGTGATGTTAAACATACACAGACATGCCTGCAAGATCAATTCTCCAGTTAAATGTGAAGACCACTGGAGTGGTGAAAAGGAGCTTTTCACAAGTCAGAGGATTACAATTTTTTTAAGACTTAGTGTGAGCCAATTTGCTGGCATCAGCAGAGAGATGCAAGACAACAGAGGTTCAGTTCAGTATTTAGCACCATATATGAACAACTTTGTCCATGCAGCTGGGAAGAAACTCACAAAATCAGAAGGATGGAGGGGGGGAAATTAAGCATAATCCTTGAGAAAAAACTTCTTGAGCCAGAATTGTACATCCTGAATGTGTTTAGTAGCTCTTGCTAGGTTTCCAATCTTTACAGTTCCCTATATTTTTAATATTTTTAATACATAAAAATACATTTAGGAACAATGGTGGCAATTTTTTAAACATGCGGTGATTACAAATATATAGTTTTATTTAAACCCACCTATTAATTGATTTCTGAAGTGTTTCCTTCTTCTGATACTGTAAAAAAGGGTGAATACTTTTTCTCTGTTCATATTTTCTATAATTTGTATGATGGTTACAGACCTTGACAACATTTCCCTTCAGATTTATTTTTCTTTAATGGAAAGACTCCTAGATTAACCACTCCTTTCTTGTACAGATTCTTGTATAGACTCAATAGAGTCTATACACTACCATTCCCTCTACATTTTGTATTTTAAGAAACATTTCTACCATCCTTTGCGGTTTGTTTTTATTTTTAATACTCTTAACAATTCTCCATCAGCAGAACGCTTCTTCACTGACATAATTCTCCAGAACTTTTACTAAGATGTTGAGTAATACTGGTACTGTAACAGACATCTCGTGAATCCCACCGGCAGTCTCCTCCACTTGAGAAAATTGGCCCTTTTTTTTCATCTATATCTGGTACCCGCAAGTTAAAAAATCTCAAAAAAGACCATCCTTATTACAAAAGTCTTTAGCATTTTTATTGACAAACTTCGATGAAAGTATTTAAAAAATAAGTCCACATAATTAAGTAAATACCCAAAAAAACACTGATCTCTTTTTGTCAGTAGATTAAATCAGTTGGAGCTATGGTCCCTGCCCTTACACTATGTGGTTAAAAACTTTTACTTCAGATAAAATTTAAACTGGTGGTTGCAGACTGAACAGGCCCACCAACATTGTTTAAAACTATCTGAGAGACCTAACACAGCTTTGGACATCAGCTGGGGTGCAAGTGCCCTTGATGGTACCTGGAGTGGAGATTCCATATGAATTATATTTTTAACTCCCCAAAACCACTCTTTGACGTCAACCAAGAAGCTGTAAATGGGCAGCACCAAGGAATTATTTAAAACAGTACTACTTCTCCAGAGCAAAACATTGATGAAGATGTAGACACACCTGACTGGAATCCTGATATCCAAATGCTCAATGATTCCTTCAAAGAATTTGATTCCTCCTGCTAAAACACTATTGCCTCTTGTGTAACAATATATTTCCATTAATTTACCAACTTGCATTTTTATTATAATTTTGTTTGGTTTTCTGGAAGTATAAAAGGTACTAAATGACTTTTTGATTCACATTTGGAGCCATTTAGAAAAAAAACAAAACACTCTAGCATCTCATTTACCACCCCATAGACAATTTAAGTTGTACATTACACAGTACACCTAACAGTCAGTAATTTTATATTTTGACTTACTTCCGATTTTTTAGGTGAATACCAATGATTTGGATTGGGAAGACTAGATGTACCATTGCTGTTCTATTACTATTACTTTTATCAATTCTGTTTTAAAATGTCCTGTCATTTTCTTATTAGAGAAGTTCTCAGATTTGTGCCCTGTAGAGAAAGCTTTTGACAAATACAGAATGGTTCATTAAACATAATAAATTTTCAAGATTCAACTGCAATGGACAAAATTACTCTCTCAGCCCAGCACTGTATGCCTAGCTTTGCCTCTCTAGCTTTCCTTCACTGCTTTCTAAAGCATTGTTGAAGTTCAAGAATTTCCAATTTTCATTGGTCTAACTTATAGATAGCACAAGACGAGCACAGAGATTCTACTCGAATCATGAGAGAGACGCAGACAACTGGTTACATACTAATTGTATACAAAACCATGTCTCCTTTGTTACATAGTGCTTCTACAACACATGAAGTCTTAATTTCTCATAATATTAAAGATCATATATTGTTATTTGCAAGTGGACCATATCCACATAGAGGAATTGAGAGAATTAAAAATCTGCTTAGAAATTTAAGCCACAAAATAATAAACTTTTGTTTTCAAACCGTAGTATTGGCAATACCAGCAAAGAATAGGAATTTCTCCTGGCTGTTCACAAAACATCAATTCTTACTCATTCACAATGTGTCCAGAAAGGAGTCAGCTCCAGATAGTGACAACAATGAGGAGTGTTGGTGAATCACAAACTGAAAAGAAAGGTATGAAAAATCTGGCAGCTGATTGATAATAATACTCATACTCTTTTTTTATGCAAAGTGGTTATGTATGTCATGGCTTTTGGGGGGTTGATCGTAGCCTCAATCATGATGGAGACGACTCATGACACCTGGTTCAGAAAGTGCATACTTTCAGGTTTGCTTATGCTCCCTCCCAAAGATTTATACCATGTTGAAGCTTAACACTAACATCACTTTTCCACACTGGAACTTCATACAAGGCAGGCTCAGGAGCCTCGAAGAGACACCATGTAGTGCCACTTTTTGAAGGAAGGCGGCACAAGAGCACAGGAGATCACAGGGAGAGCCATATGAATACGAACCATGCACAACACAAGAGACATGAATTCTGCCTTTCTTATCTCAAAACTAACTTTTAATCTAAGTCTGATCCAAAGAACTGTACTCCCACATAAGTTCAAGAAACTGGCTAAGTTACAATAAAATACATGCTTCTACAGTTCACCTGGTCAGTAATATTTCCACATTGTAGATCACTGCTTATTTTACTCCAAGTCAGTTACATCAATATACAACTCTACCAATTCCAACTTTACAAGAAATTTATGTCTTATCTCCTTAATACAAACTCTGTTTGTATTCAATAATTCTGTTTTTTCCCATCTTTGCATTCTTATGACTTTAACCCATGTCAGTGTGTTACTACACCACAGCTTGCTGACATCTGCCTGCCTCCATCCTCCCTCTTTTGGTGCTCAATACTTCTCCAGGAATCACTGAACAATTATATTCGAAGCTCGCAGTGAGGATGAAATTTCTCTCACTTCTATAAACACATAACAAAAAACAACCTTCCCCAGATCAGCAGGTATCAACTGTAAAAAAAACAAACCATAAACAAACAAAACCAAACAATTAAAAAAAAAAACCAAAACCCCACAAAAAACAACAACAAGCAAACAGACAAAAAAAACCAAAACAAAACAAGCAAAGGAAAAAAAAAACAAACAGGAAAAAAAAGGTAATGTGTCAAAGTACAAGAGTTCTTACATAGAAATACTACAGAGTTTCATTACAAGGGAATCACAGAGTTTTGCAAATAGTTCAACTCCTGGTAGGAAATATAATAAAATGTTTTCAAATTAGCCTTGTGTTTCTGTTATGTCTCAGATATACTTCAGAGCAATGTTGATCTTGAGAGCCCCTAATGCTTTCTAGTAAGGCACACAAGATGGCATAAAAAAACCAAAAGTCCATTTAAATAACTTTAAAATATTTCAATTTGTATGTGTTTGGGGAGTAAACTACGGCTTGTGTTAAAGTTCTGGGTTTTTATTATCTCTAAAATGATGCTATTAGCCTCCACGGTCAAACTCTACATTACATTATCTATTTTTAGCAATTAAAAAATCACTTTACATCAACAGTTAACTACAGTTAATTTGGCCTTTGAGATACACCAGTAGGAAAGCAGTAACAGTTTTTAATAACAGTAACAGAAAGAAATGGATAAACTAATGAGACAAAAAAATGAAACAGCCATAGAGTCTAAGAGGGCCTGTTCACATTACTTTATCATTCTCATCAAACTACATTGCAGAAAAATCATAGAATCGTTCTGGTTGGAAGGGACCTTAAAGATCTTCTAGTTGCAACATCCCCTGCATGGGCAGGGACACCTTCCTCTAGACCAGGTTGCACAAAGCCCTGTCCAACCTGGCCTTGAACGCCTCCAAGGAGGGACCAGCCACAACCTCCCTGGGCAACCTGTTCCAGTGCCTCATCACCCTCACAGTAAAAAATTTCTTCCTAACATCTAACCAAAATCTCCCCTCTTCCAGTTTAAAACCATTACCCCTCATCTCTGATTAAAATGCCCCTCCCCAGCTTTCCTGTAGGACTCCTTCAGGTACTGGAAGGTCACAATAAGGTCTTCCCATAGCCTTATCTTCTCGAGGCTGAACAACCCCAGGTTTCTCAGCATGTCTTCATAGGACAGGTGCTCCAGTTCTCAGATCATCTTCACGGCTGTCCTCTGGACTTGCTCCAAGAGCTCTATGTCCTTCCTCAGTTGAAGGCTCCAGAACTGGACACGATACTCCAGGTGGGGTTTCACGAGCGTAGAGGGGCAGGATCACCTCTCTCAACCTGCTGGCCACACTTCTTCTGATGCAGCCCAGGATAAGACTGGATTTCTGGGCTGTGATGCTGACTCATGTTGAGCTTTTCATTTACCAACACCCTCAGGTCCTTCTCCTCAAGACTGTTCTCAATGCATTTTCCACTCAACATGTATCTTTGCTTGGGGTTGCCCCAACCTGGGTGCAGGACCTTGCACTTGCCCTTGTTGAACTTCATGAGGTTTGCTCACCTCTCAAGGCTGTCGAGATCCCATTGGATGTCATCCCTTTCCTCCACCGTGTCAACCATAGCACACAACTTGGTGTCGTGTTTCAGACTGATGTATGAGGTAAAGGTGAAGACACAGAAAGGACACTTTCAAGCTCTTTTAACCTCTCATCATTGCTCTTCACGTATTGCAATCAGTGCAATATGTGTCCAGGTAAAAGTAAAAAAGTTTTCAGTGCCCTGTTGCTCTTCTGATAACCAGCGAGGTCAGCCAGTCAGTCATCATTCTCCCCAAGTACACACCCCCCCAAAGCAACACTATTGCACCTGCAGAAAGTAGGTGGACAAGATGAGCTCCAGATGTCCCTTCCAACCTCCACCGCACTGGGATATCCAGTGTGAGTTACACTTTTACCTTTTGAAGAGTTCGCTTCTATTCTTGCTCCTCTTCCAAGGAAACAGAGCTCTGTTCATAAGTATTAAACAAATTCTTTAGAAGGACTGAAATGTACTTTTTCTGAAGAATTCAAACAGTTAATCAGAAAACTCTATGCAAAAACCAACAGTTAAAGTCTTCAAAATTATATTGACTTTAACCAAAAAAAAAAAAAAAAAAAAAGGGCAAAAAACCTGCCACACACCAAAGACTTCAAACAAGGTTTTGGGAAAAATCTCAGACTAAAGTACAGTAAGACACGAATTGGATGCTTGTCCTTTTATCCTTGCATTTAGACATCCTTTTTTAAAATTCTCTTCAAGAACAATGGAAGGGCAGCATTCCTATTTCTGTCACCAACATTGGCATGGAGCGGAGAAGTCGCCATGCAACTGTATTCAGACCTTCTACCCTTGGTCTTCAGAAGCATTCTGAATACAGTAGGATTTTTATACTCCTCTCTTCCACTGCTACCTCCCCACCATATGCATGTGCAGATATAGTACAATGCTAAGGAAGTGCATTAGGACACTAGCTAAGCACAGTGCTACTGATAGAGATAATGATATTGGACTGAATAATTGTATTTTGGGATTATGTGTTTTACATGACCAATCTGTGATGGCTACATACTAAAGGGTAACCCAAGGCAGAAGAAAGGGTAAGCAGAATTCCTATGTAAGCTAGAGATTCAGAAAGGGAAACTGCTATTGATGTGTGGCCAAATTAATAACATTTTCACTGTTTTTTAATAAAGTCACAGCAAATTTTCAAATCTTTCTGTGGCTGCACCACATACAGAAGAAGTAAAATGAGGTTTTAATAAGTTGCTTGAAACAACAAGAAAACACAAGAGTTAAATAAAAAATAATTTATGTGTAAAGAAATGTTGAAAAAAAACCCTCTCCTCTATGGAAAATACCGATCCTTGTCAAACACTAAGTTAAAATGTTAAAAAGTGCACTAGGATGGCCAGTTTTAGCAACAGAACATAGTACCACACACTAAATAAAAGATTCAGGATGATCCTCATCCTGGCAGAAAAAAATAATTGCTTCCTTCAGTGAAGTGATTTTCCAAAAACTTTGCAAGCAGCTTCCAGTTATGTATTCCCCTACTGGTAATGTTTTTTGTTGTTTGTTTTTGGGTTTTTTTTCACTACTAAGAATAGTAATTTTATATTTCACTTATATTTTTGCCGAGTATAGAAACACATATTCCTACAAAGATAACTTTGAGGTTATGAGGTAGCCCCCTATGACATTTTATAAATGACTAATCCAGTTCTAGGATTCTCTGACAAAATGGAAGAAAAATGTAACCAATGTTAAGGTAATTTTATCTGCAAGTGGATAATCATTATAAGACTAAGCCCTAAAAGCAGGAAAAAAAAAAATTAGATATTTATCTGTCATTTGCCAGAGGCCTAAAACTGTGTACTTTACAGGGTAGGGATTTTTTTATGGGGTTGGGAGTAGGATTATTTTTGGTCTTGTGTTTTATTTATCTCTTTTGGATATTCACTAATCAGCTGCATATCAGAGTGCTTTGTGCCTCTTTCACTGCAGCATATTCTGGTCTAGTTTCATAATTATGGAAAACTTGCAATATTAGTTGGTACTTAGTTTATAAATTCCTCCAGGCAGAACTGGGTTTGTTATGCATTTACATAAAGGTGCTTTTAAGCCACTGTCTAAATACTTTACAGGATAACTCATGTAGGTGACCAGTTTGTATCTTGAAAGAAAATAAGTATCATGTAACTGCATTTAGATATTACTTTTTTTTTTTTCCTTTACAGTTTCCAGAACAGTATATTTTCATTAACAAATGTGATGCTTCTTACATGAATCTCACTTAACAAGGAGGGAATTTCTGGTCATTTCTTCACAGTTAGGATAGTTGAGAACAACCTCTACTGAATTTCTTAACAATCATGACCTGTAGGGCTTAGCTATTGTGTTCAGAAATTGAAAAACAAAACAAAACAAAAAAACCTGTGCTTTAGCAATAAATTATTTTGTCCCTGATTTGTCAACCAAATGCACTATTGGAATGGAATAGTAACCTACAACAACTAAGATAAGCTAAGCTAGCTAATAGTCAACCACTGCTTTGACTCCAAATTGCTGAAATCCATTTTCAGAAATATAGATGTTTATTATTTTTAAGAAGGTTCAAAGAGACAACTATTTAACATCTATCTTTATATATGCCATATATATCCTCCTGCTAACTATTTGAAATTTACCATCTAAAGCCAAATCTGTTCTCCATGGCCTCTTTTGAAAAAATAGAACAGATTTACACACAAAATGCCAGGAAGAGTTACACTGTAGCTGATTAAATGGTAAATTATAATAGTTTTAAGTAAAATCTACTCCTAAACTAAAAGCTAATAATTTATCATTTGATAAATATAGGCCCAAATTTGAACGTTCCAGGTCCTGGGCACAATGAACTTTAATCCATTATTTATTCTAAGAAAACATGGAAATTGTGTTTTAAGTTTAAAAGCTAATTAAAGTGAAACATATGCTCATCATAATTCTCCAAGTTTTTATTCTGGCATTATCACAGGGTTTAAGAAACAGTAAAACAAATAATTACCACTGAAATAAAAACTGGGTGGGTGGACAGGAGGTACTGAACAACTAATTAGATGGTTTTAGAAAACATTTTGATGATTTTGTATCATTAACTTGGTGAAAAATTCATTTCTTACTAGCCTACACTCATCATCTGTCTTGGATTTCTAGAAAGTCATTGGAGCATAATTTATTTCTCTGATGTTTTTCACAATAGGAGATAATTAAATAAATATTTTTCCAGTAACTTAAGGGGTAAACACTCTCCACAGCCAATTGACTGGGCCATAGCAACTACACAGGCATTTTGGGTCCAGGTAATGGGCTCCAAAGTCAGATAAACTTTTCTTTACGAAACCATCCATTAAAAGAAAAGTGCACATGGAAGAAAAACAGCTATTTCACTTGCATTATTAACACCATCCAACACCACTTTTCTCTCTCCTCCTGGGCAGACTGTCTATAGAAAGACTCAATACTGTTAGAAGTCACCAAATTCCAGAAGAGGTCTGTCCCAAGTTCTAGCCAGTAGCAACACTGCATATGCACTCCTGATAGGCATGGGGATGGGCACACACACATGCACACACATGCTCATGTGGCTGGCCCCCAAGATCTAAACAGAGAGCAGAGCCTTTTCCAGAACACACACTACCAATACTCATGTAAACCTGAAGCACAGATGGTACAATCCTACTCTTTCTCTCTGTCTGATCAAATTTGAAAGCCACTAGTAAAAAAAATATACCCACAACATGGGTCTTCCTGGGCTTTGACCAGTTTATCCAGTAACCAGCCCCCAGGCCCTAGTCCCATCCAGTCCCTGACCCCTGGTCCTATGAGTCCCTGAGGTTTATGGTCACATTGTAGTGGCTGGCATCCTTCTTGCCAAGTAGTAATGTTTGAATTTCACTATCCTTCACCTGTAGACACTTAGAATCAAGAAGACATCCCCACAAAAGACTGTGATCAAGCATAAGCCTCAGTCAGGCAAGTTGCTGACCTGCAACTTGTTTACACTCAATTAGTTCTTTCTTCCCCTCTTTTTTCCTCTTTTTTTTTTTTTTTTTTTTTTTTTTTTTTCTTCTTCCCCTATTCCCCTTTTTTTTTCTTTTTTTTTTTTTTTTTTTTTTTTTTTTTTTTTTTGCATGCTGCTACCCTGATCACCTTGATAATGTCCTTCTCTACTTTGGCTCTTTCCTAAAACATCCCCTAATAATTTTCACATATTCCCACAATCCCCTTAAAACACCCAGTATAATCCCAAAATTTTCCACTCTCTCACCTGTAACACAAAGCCCTATACCCCTTGAAGCCATTAACCCCTTTAAGTTTGCATGCCATCTTGGTGAGAGCTTCTTCTTTAGTTGACTTATCTTGGTGGGTTTCCTTGGTTCCATGCACCAACAACCCCATGATTTAAATATTTTTTGTGTGTGTACATCATATTACATGTTGCTTTTTTAATTGGTATTCCTAGTTTATGGAGAAAACATGCTATCTGTGTTGTCATAAGTTTGTAGGGGTAAGCAGAGATGTGCACGTGCTTGTGGGTAACACACTTCACATTTTTGTAACTATAAACAACATTGACACACTCATGGGGCCATTGAGCTAGTTTCTAGACTGTTTGAGATTAAAACCTTGTTTTATTTAAAATTTCCCACTGTATATATCTGCATCATTATTATGACATTCAGTTATTGAAAAATGTGTGCACTGTTGTGTGCTCAAGGACAAAGGAAAGACTGATAACGTATCCAAGACTGTGGATTAACTATATGCTTCACCAGAAAGGTCTTTAAGCTTGACTGACTAAAACTGACAGAGGCCTTAAACTGAAAGCTGGTTGACTCCCTCTTGAAAAACCTCAAGGAATACTGCCACTTTTTTATTCCTAAGGGAAACCTCTTAAATAAAGTATGATTATTTGTTTAAAAAAAAACCCTCTTCTATAATGTGAAAAATCCTATGGATTTATTCATAACTGCTACCTTTATCTGATGATTGGTTTAGGTTTTATTAGTTTCCAGAACTTGCACTAAATTTGCTCAGTTACATGCCTGAACAATTGAAAATGTAGGTTTTTTTCCTCATTTATAAAATTATTAGAAATTATAGAAGGCTGGTTTATTTCATTAAATCACACAATTTGTAAATGCTGGACACAGAAGTCATGTCAGGTAGGAAGGCAGGAAGTCTGCAAAGGCCTTGCACTTGTAAATACTGAAGTTCATGGAAGGGAAAACTTCATTTAGCAAATAGAGAAGCGGTAGAAAACACTTGTGATGTTGTATTAGGACTGCTATTAAAGCATGGCAACAATCTGTTATTAGTAGATATCTGTTAGCAATTCAAGCATAAAATAATTAATAATTTAAAAAAATATATAAAAATTCCTAAGTCATTACATTTATTATCTTACTCTCCATTTGGGCTGAGGTCGATATCAGATAAGGGAATTTGTGAAACTAATTACTACTATGGTTTCTAGAATCCAGCAATACAATCTTGTTTGACAATAAATAGAGACAATTCATGCTTAAAGGGCAAAGTAATAACTTTTCTCCTTGTGCCAGAAAAGAGGAACTTGAAAATTCTGAGGTGATGACAAAGTAAATTGCACAAATAAAAACTAACATAAAATGGAAAGCAGGTTGTGCGAACTCTGGAAGAGGAAGCACCAGAAAAAAGGCACCTCTGTTGAAAAGGAATGATACTAATTTTGTTGTCAGCTGTGGTATTACAGCAACTCAGGGAACAACTGAGGAAGAATGACTAGATGAAGTATCTAATTCTATTGAGAGTGGCTCTTCACAAGCAATCATGAACTGCAGTAAGAAACAGTTAATCAAAATCATTGCTGTTACATGGCTGGAGATTGTCACCCAAAATATAACATTAGTGAATTTGTAACAGGCCAGTCTGCACAAGTTTGATAATACAAAAATTCTTCTGACTCAAGTTCAGTACTGTAAGTCAGTAAGTACGTAACTCGCTAAAATATATTCACACAAACAAAACACCTTAAGGCTTTTTTAGCAATTGCATAAAATGTGTGGATTCTTCCTGCATGGTCAAAAAATAATGAAAAGTGAGGCTGCTTTAGTCTCACAAAAGAGGTCAGAACAGCAAACATTTGGTTTAGGCATAGTGAAAAATTCTAGATGTCAATTAAACTTAGCATTTAAAGAGAGCTCTGTATGAAATTGAAAGACAGTTCTAGAATACTGCTGAGAACAAATGCAACTTCCTAGATTCTTCCATCAATAAGTGTAAATAGACACTTATTATAAGTTAGTTACCTTAGTACCAGTACTACAAATTAAATGCTGCAATATTCAAGCAATAACTAAGGCTGTAGCCTGGCAACTTGTTGCATATGATAAGCTCTCTCTGCTCCTGCATTGAACCTCACTGACATTATGACCTCAGCACAAACTGAAACATTTCCAAGGCTCAAGTTAAATTAATATTTCAATCAAAAAGTCATATATTACAACTGTCCCTCAGCAACTGCATGCTAAAGTATTATATTTTACTCTGTAACTGCAATAAGACAAAAAAATAATAGAAAATTGTTCATTTTTAAAATATTAATCTATGAAGACAGGCTGAGAGAGTTGGGGCTGTTCAGCCTGGAGAACAGAAGGCTCTGAGGAGACCTTATAGTAGCCTTCCAGTACCTGAAGGGTTTACAGAAAGGCTGGGGAGGGACTTCTTACAAGGACATGTAGTGATAGGACAAGAGGTAATGACTTTAAATTGGAGAGGGTAGATATAGGTTAGACATTAGGAAGAAATTCTTTAGTGTGAGAGTGATGAGACACTGGCATAGGTTACCCAGGGAAGTTGTGGCTGCCCCCTCCCTGGCAGTATTCAAGGCCAGGTTGGATGGGACCTTGAGAAACCTGATCTAGCAGGAGGTGTCCCTGCCCATGCAGGGGGGTTGGAACTAGAAGATCTTTAAGGCCCATTCCAACTTAAAGCATTCTATGATTCTGTGACTCAGGTTTTTTTCCTCATTTATAAAATTATTAGAAATTATAGAAGGCTGGTTTATTTCATTAAATCACACAATTTGTAAATGCTGGACACAGAAGTCATGTCAGGTAGGAAGGCAGGAAGTCTGCAAAGGCCTTGCACTTGTAAATACTGAAGTTCATGGAAGGGAAAACTTCATTTAGCAAATAGAGAAGCGGTAGAAAACACTTGTGATGTTGTATTAGGACTGCTATTAAAGCATGGCAACAATCTGTTATTAGTAGATATCTGTTAGCAATTCAAGCATAAAATAATTAATAATTTAAAAAAATATATAAAAATTCCTAAGTCATTACATTTATTATCTTACTCTCCATTTGGGCTGAGGTCGATATCAGATAAGGGAATTTGTGAAACTAATTACTACTATGGTTTCTAGAATCCAGCAATACAATCTTGTTTGACAATAAATAGAGACAATTCATGCTTAAAGGGCAAAGTAATAACTTTTCTCCTTGTGCCAGAAAAGAGGAACTTGAAAATTCTGAGGTGATGACAAAGTAAATTGCACAAATAAAAACTAACATAAAATGGAAAGCAGGTTGTGCGAACTCTGGAAGAGGAAGCACCAGAAAAAAGGCACCTCTGTTGAAAAGGAATGATACTAATTTTGTTGTCAGCTGTGGTATTACAGCAACTCAGGGAACAACTGAGGAAGAATGACTAGATGAAGTATCTAATTCTATTGAGAGTGGCTCTTCACAAGCAATCATGAACTGCAGTAAGAAACAGTTAATCAAAATCATTGCTGTTACATGGCTGGAGATTGTCACCCAAAATATAACATTAGTGAATTTGTAACAGGCCAGTCTGCACAAGTTTGATAATACAAAAATTCTTCTGACTCAAGTTCAGTACTGTAAGTCAGTAAGTACGTAACTCGCTAAAATATATTCACACAAACAAAACACCTTAAGGCTTTTTTAGCAATTGCATAAAATGTGTGGATTCTTCCTGCATGGTCAAAAAATAATGAAAAGTGAGGCTGCTTTAGTCTCACAAAAGAGGTCAGAACAGCAAACATTTGGTTTAGGCATAGTGAAAAATTCTAGATGTCAATTAAACTTAGCATTTAAAGAGAGCTCTGTATGAAATTGAAAGACAGTTCTAGAATACTGCTGAGAACAAATGCAACTTCCTAGATTCTTCCATCAATAAGTGTAAATAGACACTTATTATAAGTTAGTTACCTTAGTACCAGTACTACAAATTAAATGCTGCAATATTCAAGCAATAACTAAGGCTGTAGCCTGGCAACTTGTTGCATATGATAAGCTCTCTCTGCTCCTGCATTGAACCTCACTGACATTATGACCTCAGCACAAACTGAAACATTTCCAAGGCTCAAGTTAAATTAATATTTCAATCAAAAAGTCATATATTACAACTGTCCCTCAGCAACTGCATGCTAAAGTATTATATTTTACTCTGTAACTGCAATAAGACAAAAAAATAATAGAAAATTGTTCATTTTTAAAATATTAATCTATGAAGACAGGCTGAGAGAGTTGGGGCTGTTCAGCCTGGAGAACAGAAGGCTCTGAGGAGACCTTATAGTAGCCTTCCAGTACCTGAAGGGTTTATAGAAAGGCTGGGGAGGGACTTCTTACAAGGACATGTAGTGATAGGACAAGAGGTAATGACTTTAAATTGGAGAGGGTAGATATAGGTTAGACATTAGGAAGAAATTCTTTAGTGTGAGAGTGATGAGACACTGGCATAGGTTACCCAGGGAAGTTGTGGCTGCCCCCTCCCTGGCAGTATTCAAGGCCAGGTTGGATGGGACCTTGAGAAACCTGATCTAGCAGGAGGTGTCCCTGCCCATGCAGGGGGGTTGGAACTAGAAGATCTTTAAGGCCCATTCCAACTTAAAGCATTCTATGATTCTGTGACTCTGTGAATACTTTTCATAACATAGTTATGTTGAATCATGAATGCCAGAATGCTTGAAAAACATACATAAAATAATGTAACAAGAAGAAACAGTAAAACCTGTATAAACCAAATAGCAAGTCTGAACATTGATATATAAAACCAAGAGAAAAAGGTATCTAGGAAACAATCCATGCTTCAGCTGGTATATGAATGAGATCTGAATCAGGCCACTGACAAAATAAGAACATATCCTCTGAAGTTGACTTCAGCACTGGAAGAGGAGAGGAGGGAGAAAAGAAGCTCCTATAGGAGAAGATGGACAAGAAGAGGATCTGAATTGTAGGTACTCGATCTGTTGACCATGGAACAACCCTCCAGTACACTCTCTAGATCCCAGTCTCAAATCGTAAAACCCACTTTCACAGTCTCCCCGTGTCTTGGTCTATCTCTTGTTTGTTCAGGAAGAGAGACAAACAGTTACTTTTTTGTTTTAAGATGATGTTTGGATTCACTATGACTAAGTAAAAATATATGCCCATATTGACACAGTTTGCATCAGTAAAGAGCTGCAACTACATGAAAACAGGTACTGGGTTGGAAATAAAGTAAAATTTTCAAAATCTTTGCTTCTAGCAAAAAAAAATGTGCTTGCAACTATAGTTTTTAAAATCTGTTCTTTATTATTTCAGGTGTTGAAGCAGTAATGGAACTTGCCAAAACTACCTAGAAGAACATTCTGTTCTTAGATTTCCATAACTCTCAATAAAATATAAATAAGTGGTGTAGTTTTTCTCCATAAGGAGTCCCTTTTATCCAGACTCTCAACACTGCAAAACAGAAATGCAACCTCCTGGCTTTACTTTTGCCAAATTTCCATTGCTCTTAACATTTTATAGCCCCATAAGCAAGATGCTGGTTAGCTAAGTGAAACAAACCAGCCACCTAACTGTACATGCAAGCATCTTAGTGATGATTACACGTAGTAAGCAGTGCTAAGTTGCCACCTAAGTAGCTGAGCTCTTTACTCACCCCTAAATTCATTTTGCATCCCATACAAACAGCTCTTGACCAAGACCTCATACTGCCTTTCTCTCTCTTATGCCCATATGACAAAGGCACAAGGTTTCCAGTTTTCACTTGGTAATCTGCTTCTTTTTCATGTTTCTCAACACAACATGCACTTCAATAGGGAACAACAGCAAAAGCTTTGTGACTTCCTGCAGCCTATTTCAAGTTCAATGCTCATGTATTGCAATGCATGTCATGCAAAGGACATGTAGAGATCACTCCTTGCCAACCATAAGAAATAGACAGAAGGTAGAAATACAAACTATTTAAAAGGAATAAACCAGAAATAATACAAGAACTGTATTGCTTGCTGCATAGTGAATGTTCAGAAATATGCCGAATTTCAGGTATGTCCACTTCATTGAATTTTACTTCTTCAAATTTCAGTAAACCACTACAGTGACCCCTGGAACAAAAAAATCCAGGAAATTCAGCAGTGGTTAGACCATGCAATAAAGACAGAGGCAGTTTTAGATCTATCAAAGAACCTACTGCAGGAAGCTTTCCATTGAAATATATGGCAAAAAAAAAGGAAAACTTTTTTTTCAGATCATTAGTTAGATTGTGTTTTGGCCAGCTGCAAGAGAAAACCCAGCTGGTAGGGGTGTCTTGACGGCTTTCACCTTTTTTTTTTCCCCTCCTAGCTAAGGACTATACTACCCTTTAACAGATAAACTTTCAATAATTCAGGCCTGGATCCCTTAGCTATGGGATAGGGATTGAAATGCAGCTGAGTCTCAGGGCTGCAGTTAATAGTTGAGCTAGCTCAGCTGAAGTTCAGATTTTGAAACACAAACATTTGATAAAACTGAAACCCAAAGGTCAGGTCAGATGATCTCTTGGGTTTCCACTGTAAATTTCTGCCTTTTTTTCTAATTTCAAGATAGTCAACACCTACAAATGATACAAATTCAAAGCAAAAATGGAGGTTTACGAAATCCCTGGTAATTCTAAACCCAAATGTGTTTTGGTTAATATAAAATTAATCTTCTAAATTATAAAGCTTTTAAAAAAATATTCAAATGTATTTTTAAAATTCAAGATGTGCTTGACAGGTACTAAAACCAAAACAAACTAAAAAAAACAGCCTATGTTAATTCTTACAAAAACAAAAAACAAAACAAAAACAAACAAACAAACAAGCAGGGATGCTTTCTCATTCTCTTATACTGGCTATGTATCCCTTTAACTCTTGAAGGGTTGAAGGGAATACAATGTATAATGGATTATAGAAGTCCCAAAGTGTACTGTACAATTTTATTTTGAATACTCTACCAAAAAACCCCTGACAGAAACCATAACTCAAAATATTTGCATTGCACTATATTCAATGTAACATTCAAAAAGTACTGATAGAGAAATTAGAAATAACAGAAGGGTAAACCTTCAACTTGGCTTTTCTTCTCTCATCAGATTTGGCATGTAAAGACACACTTTCCTTCTTTATCAATGCCGAGTACTATGACATGGTGCATCTATTTAAGGAATGAAGTATATAAAGAAGAAACACTGCTATGGAGCTGCAAGCAGACATCACTGCACTCAAAGGAGAGATCCTTTTCTTCAGGGGGAAAGTAAGTTTTTAATTAATACAAATAAAAGTGTTATTTAAAAAAAAAACAATTTGTGTAGTGGGAAATCCCACAGACTTGTTTCACTGCCATATCTTGTGCGTACTTCAGTATCCCATGTGTTATTACTGCACTTATGGTTAATACAATCTCACATAAAAACCTCACTAATATTACAGCAATATAGAGTGGGGTGGTTATTGCTAAGATGATGTGACATTTCATGTTTTATCAACCTGTCTTAACTGCTTGTAACTGCAACTAAAAATTCTTTTTCCCTACCATTGAGGAGAATATTGTGGGGTTTTTTGTGGGTTTTGTTTTGTTTACCTTCAATTGTTTAGAGGAAAGGAAGTTTGAGCAAGGCAAAAGTGAAAGGGGAATTATTCGGCCAAACAGCTTTGCTGGTCTGGAGAAATATCTGGCATATGTTAAAAAATGGCTGGTTAACAGCTTTGCTATTTCACTGATCTGGAGCAGGGAGATTACACAGGAGGGAGTTACAGACTTTTCTATAGCAAACATAGCTTTTCACAGAGGCATGAAAACCTGTCCACATGTGCCAAACAGAGGTTCAAAATTATAGGCTTAGCACATTGTTTAAACATACAGTCAAGTCAAACACCTAAACTTCTCAAAAATTCGTTTAACACTCTATCTACCAGCAACACAAAGAAACTAAATGCTTATTGGCCCAAGACTCTAGGAGCTTAGCAAGAATTTCCCTGGCATTTCTAAGACTCTCCCAGCATTTCTGAGGCAGACCAGAACCAAGCAGAAAACTGCATGCAGAAAGTCTGCCTCCCATCTATTTTCTAACATCCATGCTGAACTGAGAATAGAGTTGTCTTCTTCAACTACACAAGCAGAAAAATAGAATCTCTGTGGCTGAGGAAATATACAGACAGGAAATTTTGAAAGAGAGGAAAGAGATGCCTGCAACTTAAGAAGAGACAGAAAGGTGTCCATAGACCAAGTACATGAGAGGTCTTTGGAAGATGGAACCAAACTGTCTGATGAGTACAGACAATCAGAGACCACCTTCCATAACTTTCTTCTGCTTAACTACTGCAGGACTGCCTTTGTTCATAGAGTCCCACTTTTTCCGTCCCTTTTACAAGTAAGACTCTAGCAAGACTTCTTCTCCTTTATCATTCTTCTCTTTCCTGTCTGATTTTTCCCCCACTCTGCATTCAAAGCAGAATGTTTACTACTGCACACTGCCAGGGCAGCCATGCATCATGATACAACTCTAAACTGAATTTATTATTTACCTCACATCATTTCCACAAAAAGTGAACAAAATGGATCTACTCATGGTATCAATTGGACACAAAACTCAGGTTACATAGTAAAGCAGTTTTTCCACAGTGGTCTTGTCTCAACTGTTGCTGAGAATGGAAGCCATGTGGCAAATGTTAAATGAAACAGTAATCCTACAGATAGTGCTGCCCTGGGGGATTGGTTTCTATCTCTTCTCTATCTGCACATTGTATAATTTAAACCAGCCCCCTAAGGGTGACTATTATGCACTCTCCATCTCGATCTTTTGGGTACTGAATTTGAAGAAGTGTTTAAAACTCATGGCTTCTATCAGCATCTAAGATGATCTCTGCCTGGAAAAGATGAAGTGCTTTTTAATAAAAAAATCCTCAGAGCTAACAGATACAACTCATCACAGCCATAGCACCCAAAATCAGCTGATACTTTTTATGTTTGCCTTTTTTTTTTTTTTTTTCCAACTGCTCATCTGAAATACTATCTCCACAATGAAAACTGGGTACTGTAAATATGATGACTAATAACACTTGTGAACTACTCAGACCTAGTAAGGATAAGAACCCAGAAAAGCCCAAAAGAAATTATTAATTTTGTCATCAGAACATGCTCTGATTAGGTTGCAGTAAATAAAGCCTATGACCACACACAGGACAGTGAGAACGAAACAAAACAATGCAGGCAGCAATCACCAAGTAACCATTATCCCTCCTGTGCAATGAATGAAGTGTAACTCCCAGGGGAAAAAACACAGTATGTGATTCTCTAATTAAAGCCTGCGCCATTGTGCAGAAGCATAGGGAGGCCAAAATTAAGATTACACAAGCAGTTCTAATTCTTGAATTTCGCAACTTTTAAGTGCTTCATTTCTCTGTTTTAACAGAACTCCTAATAAAGCTCTTTGGATGCAATTTAGAAACATGTACATGCTAACAGCTTAGTGAATAAAGCAGACAAAATTAAAAGGCAGAAGATAAAACCAGACTTTAATCCCATGACACAGTTTGTGCAAATGTTTGATCTAAGAAAACAAATTTCTTAGATTTTATATAAACCAACAGAAATAAAAAAGCGGTATTGTAGCACTGAAATGTAGGAGTGCACTCACATGGCATGTGCAGGAAAACCAGGGGATCAGGCCCAGCTAGCATGGGTTCATGAAATGCAGGTCTTGCTTTACTAACCTCATCTTTTGTGACCAGGTGACCTGCCTAGAGGATGAGGGAAAGGCTGTGGATGCTGTCTACCTGAACTTCAATAAAGCCTTTGTTACAGTCTCCAACAGCATTCTCAAAGAGAAGCTGGCAGCTTATGACTTAGACAGGTGTACTCTTCACTGGGTAAATAACTGGCTGAATGGCTGAACCCAAAGGGTTGCAGTGAACAGAGTTAAACTCAGTTGGTGGCCTGGCACAAGTGGTGTTGCACAAGACTCAGTTTTTGGGCCAGTCTTTTTTAATCGATGATCTGGATGAGGAGACTGAGTGCACCCTCAGTAACTTTGCAGATGATACCAAGATGGGTGGGAGTGTTGATCTGCCTGAGGGTAAGAAGGGTCTAGAAGGAGACCTGGACAGGCTGTGTCAATGGGCCAAGGACAACTGTATGAGGTTCAATAACGCCAAGTGCCATGTCACTTGGGCCACAGCAACCCCATGCAATGCTGCAGGGTTAGGAAAGAATTGCTGGAAAGCCGCCCAGAAGAAAAGGACCTGGGAGTGTGTTGAAGAGCACTCATGCCCAAAGGGGTTCCAGCATCACCTTCAGAAAATAAATAAAATAGTTACATGCAACACAAAGCCTCAGATACTGTAGGGAGAGTGACTGTGAGACCATGACAACCCCATTTAACAACCTCACTTGATACATGTAATGTTAACAATAAATGTAATTTATTGTTATTGTTATTATTTATTATGGATCGTTTTCACACTAATTTGCATCTTACTGTAGAAGATGGTTGACAGACAGTTTAACATGAGCCAACAGTATGCCCAGGTTGCCCAGAAGGCCAATAGCATCCTGGACTGCATCAGGAATAGTGTGGCGAGCAGGAGTGGGGCAGTAATCGTTCCCCTGTACTCTGAACTGGTGAGGCTGTACCTAGAATCCCATGTTCAGTTCAGGGCTCCTCACCACAAGAAGGACACTGAGATGCTGGAGTATGTCCAGAGAATGACAACAAACCTGATAAAGGGTCTAGAACATGAATCTTAAGAGGAGCATCTGAGGGAATTGGGGTTGTTTAGTCTGCACAAAAGGAGGCTGAGGGCAGACCTTGCCTCTCTCTACAACTACCTGAAAGGAGGTTGCAGTGAGGCAGCTGTTGGTCTTTTTTCCCCAAATAACAAGCAATAGGACAAGAGGAAATGGCCTGAAGTTGTGTCAGGGGAAGTTTTGATTTGATACTAGGAAAAAATTCTTTACTGAAAGAGTGGTCAAGCACTGTAACAAGCTGCCCAGGGAAGTGGTGGAGCCAAGATGCTTGGAGATGTTCAGAAAACATGTAGATGTGGCATTTCCAGACATGGCTTAGTAGACACAGTGATGTTGGGTTGACAGTTGGACTTAATGATCTTAGAGGTCTTCTCCAACCTTAACGATTCTATGATTCTAAGCCTTTCTTTCTTTTTGCTGTTGTGAATGACCTTCCTAAGCAAAGAGTAGGAAAACAGATTTTCAGCACCACAACTGATGTTACTCTCTGTAGTGAACTATAATTTGAACAAAAATGCACAGAAGCAAGGCTATTAAGTTTTGGGACCATCTATCCTATTTATCTATTAAAACTGTTTAAAATCATAAAGTATTATTTAGAGAAAATTGCTATGCATATGCAGAATCAAGATTTTGGCCTTCTCAGGACTTTCATAATTAATGTTTAGACACAAAAATTTTAATATAAAAGGGCTAAAGAGAGACCTGCGGCAGTACTACTAATTGGTTCTTTCTATCACAAAGGTCCTGTATATAATTCTGGAGGCATTTGTAAATATCTGGGTTCTTTTTCCTTTAAGGCATAAGCCTAATAAAGTTTACCTTTTTTATAATTATTTGCCTTTAAGTAATATCTTAGCCTATTATACAAACATAATCATTTTTATATAAAGTACAAGAAATGCAGTATTATCTGAAGCTTCAGACTATAAATAGAGACACTTTTGTAAATCTACATATTGATCCACTCTCAGGTTCAGTAGATTTTTATCCAAAGAAACCCTCCAATTTGCTGAGCCATTAGGGCCTTGCTCACTGCAGCTTGTTTACAAAAGGTTTGTTAAATTATTTAAGAAGTTACTCTATAGCTTGTTCTGTATGTATGGGCTTTGTGCCAGATGA
This sequence comes from Chaetura pelagica, assembly GCF_000747805.2. Lineage (NCBI taxonomy): Eukaryota > Metazoa > Chordata > Aves > Apodiformes > Apodidae > Chaetura > Chaetura pelagica. Next base: position 1,387,626 of record NW_009954442.1, on the reverse strand, counting down.
TCTTCATTTGTATAATGTTAAGGTTTTTATATATGGAAAACATATGTTCCTCATTACATTAAGTTGTCTGTAGTCATTATGATCAGCTCCTGAAACTTTTTCCCTGCGTTAGGATTGCTCCCTGAAGATCTTTTCCAGCAGTACTTGCAATTAAAACATCTGTATTTGAATATATGCTAATCCAAAACTAAATGCCATTCACATAAAGATAGTAAAAGTAATTAACACCTTAGAATAATGTGTCAGGTTTTTCCTCCTACTCTGCATATTTTATTCCATTACCAAATTCAGCCTAAATATTCTCAGTTTATTATTAAGAGCATTTATTTGGTTGCAGAGGTATCATGATAAAGGTCTGCTGTCCCAGCACAGATACTACAGATCTTCAGCTGTTGCCACAATCCGTACCTCTAGTACTATTAGAGCTGAGTCTGCACAGGGACTTAGATGAGAATCAGTTCCTCATAAAGTATTGTACAAAACACTTAAGAGATAATAAACACAATACCACAATAACAGTGAACACTCCACATTTGCCTCAATGTAATAGCTTACTGGATCAAAATTGAAAACTGTCCTTAAAAATAATCTCAACATCCTGGCATTGTTTTGCTTTAAAGTTATCTTGCTGGCCAGACTGATACAACTGTCTTTCAAGTATTGTAGGAATCACAAGAGTCAGCCTTTCAGAAGTGGAACAGTTATGAAGTGCTCTCATTCCTGTAATTACATTACAATTATCTGCTACCTCTCCCAGAAGCAGACACATAACATTGGTATTAACTGATTTCAATACTTACTCATTTTAAATATTAGAATATATGCAGAACAGCAAAATTCCATTTTACAAGCTTGAGTAAGTCTATTAAATTACTAAGTTCCTCTTAAATGTATTTATAAGCATTCTATGCTACATTAGTAGACTAGTAACAGCATTAACACAAATCAATTGTCCTTTCAAACAGGTTTTCTACATTTGTTATCAGCAGGGACATGATGAGACAGGAAAGAAAACTGAACATATAGCAACTATGTCAGTCTCATCCATTTGCTTAATGCATAATGCTTATGACAATAGCAGATTTCCTTGCTATTGAAATGGAACGACCTAAATATTAGTCTGTGGCATCACAGAAGCAGCTCATTAGGAATGACATTGCTGAAGAATAAAAACTCCTTATAAAAAATAAATAAATAAATTTATCAGAAGCAATACATTAAACAACCAACCAACCCACCCTTCCCTTCAAGGAAATGATGCAATTGCAATCACGATTATATGCATTTTTAAAAAGATTTTCAAACTAACAGTTTCATCATGTGTCAGATTAAGACAGAAATTCTTAAACATTGCAGAAATCTATGGTTGTCTAGAATCCTAATGTTCAAGTTGGCGAACATTTCCCCAGTGTATCCTTAATTTGATTATATGGTGATGTATTTGCATGATAACACTGAGCTAACCAAACTTTCCAAGAGCCTGCCCTCAGGATACTAATGACATCTGAGGATCTCACAGGTCATCATGGAACTACACAGAACAAGAAAAAAAAAACCTGACTCTGATATCCTTTGTTTCTTACATTGTATAACTATAAAAGACACGTTTTAATGACAATAAATATTATTTAGTGGAGTATACTATGTTTCCTTTTAAATGGACCATATTTTAGTCCAGTGTGAAAACTAGTGAGATCATAAAGAATATTAGCAATGTAATTATTTTCAAACATCACAGATACTATTAATAACTGAATTAAATGAAACAGCTGCAATATCAGTGGATTTAATTAACAGTTAAAAATAGGAACAACAGGGAGCAAGACAACATGCTGTTTTTAAAGATGCGCAAAATGAAAGTATCCTTTCCTTGTACCTGGAATATTGATGACCCAAATTTGCTCCACCTCACTGCACAAAAGACAAGCACAAGCCTATTTCGACTAATTACTAAAAAGATACAAAGAAATTCTCATTTATTTTCCCTTTCAAACCACACTGTTATTTGTTCTTACCCTCCTGAGCCTGCTTGAGCCTAGCTCATGGCTTGCCTTTTCTGAAGTTTCTTGAGATGACTGAGCAGGCCTGGGGAAACAAACTGTGCCACAAGCCCGCTCGAAGGAAAACAACATGGCCTTAACGTCTACAGTCAAGATATGGTAAGTTATCCTTTACTTCACTAACGCAACCAAGTGCTCCCAAAGGTTTTCACTGCAAGACTCAGTGGTTACTGATCTTATATTTCATGGTCAATAAATATGCCAATTCAGACAGATTATGTTGGGAGTTACTCCTACCTCATCTCCAGACTGTTTTGATTAAAAGCAGTAAGAAAAAACAAAAAAATCTGTAGACTGTTCAGCAGCTGCTCTCCCTGGATGATGTATTTGTAGACAAGCTTTCCAAGCTGAATCTACCTTGAAGGTATTTTAAAAATTAGCTTTCACCCTTTGCCCCTTCATCTCCACAATTCATTTGTTTGGGCTTTTTCTCAGCTCACAAGCTTTAACCATCATAGCCTTTTTATTTTCTGGATACTGAGATTAGGGAAAATTGATTCTGCTTTACCTTTTAGAAGGAAAAAACCTCAAATATCTGACCTTTGCCATTGGTATAATATTGCTAAAACTTTCTTCCTTCCATGTTTAAGTATCTGTGGAAAACTGGAAGCAAAAGAGTTTCTGCTGAAGAGCTCAGTTTTCTATGCTGGGCAATCAGAAAGCACCATACTTGCTTTTGCCCTGTGCCCTAGCAAATCCTAATCCTGTCTGCCAAATTTCATGTTTTTAAGCAGAGCACATTTTTCATGTGGTACAGAATGCTCAGTCCTCCAGCTAAGTTGTTATTACTTAATGCTTTCATGTGTCCCAGTCTTCTTGAAATGACAGCCAGTTTGGACAGTCTACTCTGCCTTCCTTGTGTCTGATGATACTGGAAACAGATGAATGGGAGGCACACCCAGCTGTTCGAGCTGCCTGTCAACATGAGCAAGGACTGTGGGGCTTGATGATTATTTAGTACTGACAAGCTTTGAAGAGAAATGTGCTCTAGGCAAATCAGGAAAAAAAAGTATGTTTTAGAATATTTCCCAAATAACTTGTGCATGAGATACGGCTTTACCACTAACAAGAACTTTCCATACACAATAATCCCTTGCACAGTTTAGAGTAATATTTAAGGTGGTACAGACCTACTGGCTATTCAAATGTTAGGTATCCCAATGTGAACAATCAGATTCTGCATGGTATATTTTAAAACCCAGGGATGGCCATCTACAAATCAACAAGGAGTTTCACTGTTTCAGATTTTATTTAATTGAAACCTTTGACTTGGTATGTCACCAATAACTTTGGTAACTGGAAACTGAATTAGGTTTGACTGCAGTACTTTGCTTCTTTGGCTTCTTCTGTGCTCAATGCAAGCAGTTACTTCTAATTGTGTTAAAGCTTAGATGAACATGTTAAATAGAGGACTCACCTGCAAGGTCATCACTTTATTTTCCAAAGTAATGAAAACGAAGTACTTCATGCAATATACAATTAGAGGTTAATGATATAGTCCTACAGAGTGGCTCTAAGGCCTTGTCAATTTAAAATACTGATTTAAACAATTTTGAAGTATCATTTAAAGGATTATGTGTTAACAAGAAGTATTAGTCTCGGTTTCAATGTTACAGCAAAGCTACCTGTGATTAAAAAAATTAAAAAATTGGTAGGGAAACATTTTTAATGCAAATATTGCAATGAGAAAGTGATTTAAGCCAGTATGAAAACAACACTCACTATAACTACACACTAAAAAGGCAGAGTGAGAATAAATCTCGTAAGTAGTATTTGCCTAATAGTTAATCTTGGAATTTCTGCAATATGAAAGATTGCTAGCGTAAGAAAAAAACTGCACTTGGACAATTTTGCTGGCACCTTATTTACAACTATATGTTGCAATGCAATATGAAATTACCCTTAAAAAATACTGGGTTTGGAAACCACTTTTTCCTCCCACCTGGTTCATTTCCATCACAAAGACTCACACTAGGTTCCCCTTCGAGTATCTTCTACAACAACAGAAGACAGCAGGATATTTTTGACACTGATTTAAACTCTAATTGAATTAAACCCCCCCTAATTTCTACTACCCCACTACAATAGCATTTCCCAAACAGGAAAATATCCTCAATCATTAAAAATGAAAATACCAGAGTATCAACTTTCTGAGTAACAGCAAGCTATTGGTAATAAAAAAAGCAGTGATAATGAACAGATAACTTTGTACAAAGGTATACATTTGCTGAAAGTTTTGCTCTTCAGCCTCTGGATAGAGTTCTGATTTTAAAAAAGAAAAACAAAAAATAAAAGAATGGAACTCAGGGTCTCTCTGGGACAAGATTGAGTTGTGAGGCATCAAGTATTCTTTCATCAAACTTGGGAACAAACTCTGACCTCAGTATTTCATGCAGCATATTTAGAAAATGCTCTCATGAGACCCCCACCTAGAGTACTGTGCCCAGTTATGAAGCCTCCAGCACAAGGACATGGAGCTCTTGGGGCAAGTCCAGAGGAGGGCCATGAAGATGATCAGAGGGCTGGAGCACCTCTCCTACAAGGACAGGCTGAGAAAGTTGGGGTTGTTCAGCCTGGAGAAGAGAAGGCTCCAGGGAGCCCTTATAGCAGCCTTCCAGTACCTGAAGGGGGCCTACAGGAAAGCTGGGGAGGAACTCTTTAGAAGGGTGTGTAGTGATAGGACAAAGGGTAATGGCTTTAAACTGGAAGACAGGAGATTTAGGTTAGATATTAGGAGGAAATTCTTTACTGTGAGGGTGGTGAGACACTGAAACAGGTTGCCCAGGGAAGTTGTGGCTGCCTCCTCCCTGGAAGTGTTCAAGGCCAGGTTGGATGGGGCTTTGAGCAACCTTGTCTACAGGGAGGTGTCCCTGCCCATGCAGAGGGTGTTGGAACTGATGATTTTTAAGGTCCTTTCCTAACCAAACCATTCTATGATTCTGTGTTTTCATTGGGATAGCCAAGGGAATGAATCTTTTACCCTATTCTCCAAATTTCCCTTCAGACCCAGAAACTTATAGATAGAAATGGGAGACAGAATAACTCTGGTCAGGAACAGCACTGCAGACCTCACATTCAATCATTAACATCCGGCGATGTCTCTAGACGTACTTAAATATTCATGTTACAGAAGTATCCTGTCATGCTTAACATGATGCAAAAAACCACCTAACTGAAGAGCAGTGAAGAAGTTGTCCCTTGTACACCCCCTTCTCTGCACAGCCTCTGTTATAAAGCTCTCCCCAACCCCACCATGGATTTAGGTACCTGGGCATCAAGGCCCCACAGGACAGCCCCAGTGTGGCACAGCTATGTCACATGGATTTCAGATTAGTGAGAAAAAAAACCAAAGAAAACATCTATGTAGAGATAACAGAGGTTAAAAGTATAGACAGCATGAGGGCTGCTCAGAGGAGATTTAATAGCTGAAGATGTCAACATGCAAAAGATCAGCACAGAAAGATACAAAATACTGCAGGAGAAAACACACTGGTGGCAGGCTGGCAGTGGCCAGGGATGGTCAGGACAGGTTGGGTCCAGCTGTCACTGTCATCCATGCTAAGGGGGCTGGGAGAAGACAGCAACTCATCCACAGTGAGGAGCCACTTTGGGAACTACAGGGGTGGACTGTTCCCCACCTGACTGGTGTCTGCTGGGTCAGGACTCTCTGGGGCCTCATTGGCTATGCTTTCACTTAATGGAAGATGTCCTATCCAGCTTATGTGCTAGCCAATACACAACTGTTTTATGTTTTAAAACTGTATATATTCTGCTTTCCAGAGCCTCTCTGCATCCACAGAAAGACACCTAAACAAATGCATTGGGTTTGTGTGGCAAGGTTTTGGTAGTGAGGGGATCCAGGGGAGGCTTCTGTGAGAAGCTGCTAGATGTTTGCTTCTATGTCCAAGACATCCAATGTCAGCTGGCTCCAAGACAGACCCATTGCTGGCCAAGGCTGAGCTGATCAGCAGTGGTGGTAGCACCTCTGTGACAACATATTTAAGAAGGAGGGAAAAAACTGCTGTAGAGAGGAGTGAGAATATGTGAGAGAAACAACTTTGCAGACACCAAGGCCAGAGAAGAAGGAGGAGGAGGAGGAGGTGCTCCAGGTGTGGAAGTGGAGATTTCACTGCAGAACTATGGTGAAGACCATGGTGAGGCAGGCTGTCTCCCTGCAGACCTTGGAAGTCCATGGTGGAGCAGATATCCACCTGCAGCACATGGAGGACCCCACGTTGAAGCAGGTCGATGCCCAAAGGAGGCTGTGGCCTCATGGGAAGCCTGTGCTGGAGCAGGCTCCTTGGCAGGACCTGTGAGCCCATGAAGAGAGGAGTCCACACTAGAGCAGGTTTGCTGGCAGGACCTGTGATCCTATGGGGGACCCAGGTTGGAGCAGTCTGTTTCTGGAGGATGCACCCCATGGAAGCGACTCACACTGGAGCAATTCATGAAGAACTGCAGCCTGTGGAAAGGACCCTTGCTGGTAAAGTTCATGGAGTACTGTCACTCGTGCAGGACGCCTCACTGGAGCAGGGGAAGAGTGGGAGGAAGAAGGAGTAGCAGATACACTGTGTGATGGACTGACCGCAACCCCTATTCCTCATCCCCCCATACTGCTACCAGAAGGAGGTACTGAAAATCAGGATTTAAGTTGAGCTAAGGAAGAAAGGAGGGGTGGCGGAAGGTGTTTTAAATTTGGTGTTATTTCCCTGAGTCAAATCTGTTTTGCCTGTGATCTTCCTGTCCTTCTCTTGACCCATAAGCCTTCGTTATATTTTCCTTCCCCTGTCCTGCTGAGGTGGGGAATGATGGAGAAGCTTTGGAGGACACTTAGCATCCAGCCGAAGTCAACCTAGTACAATAAACCAGAAAGTGTGCCCAAAGAACACTGTATTCCACACAGAAGCACCTCATCCCAAAAAGAATCTGTCTGTGGAGACTCCTCCAAAGCATACTCTCCACTTCCAGTCCCAGGAATCATTTTGAGATCTCACAGTATAGCAGAGCAGTAGAACTGAACTTTTGCAACACTATATGCCGAAGGAAATCTGCAAAATTACTGAGAAAGTAATATCTCACCACAAATACTGGTCACTGCCAATCTGGATAATGTGCCCAACTTGTGTATTGGCCTAAAAATAGGCCTAAAGCAGAGGGAGATGTGCCTGTCAGAGCTTTCATAGAAGTCCTGTTGGATGATGCAGTATGAGTTGTATCCCCAAGGAAAAACTTACGGCTGTTTGTCACCGACTGGGTTACTGGAGGATACACATACCACTGGAACAAACTTCTGCAACTCAGTGCAATTAGCTTTCCAGACAGATGGCTGTGCTAAAGGCAAAGTAGTTGTACTTGTCACTGCAAACCAATACAGTAAAATAGTTATAAAATATTATATTACTGAGGCTTCTATCCACACATTTAATTAATTCATAACAAAGTAGATAGCATTAGATGAATGAATAAAACCACAAACAACTTTTATTCAAAACCATAACATCGATAAGCCTTTACCTCTGGGAAGAATCTGATTATCACTGAAAGTAATTGTTCAAATTCTACAATTTTTCTATGGCCTGTTTCCTAGTCTCTTTGGTCTCTAATAGTAACCAACATTACACTTCCATTCAGGCCCCGATTCTTCTGACACAAATAAATGGAGGAAAGTGGAACTGGAAGCACCCTGGGATGCAAAGCCTCTTCTTCACCTCTAGACTTCTGCCATTTTATTTTTCTTCTTTTGTAACATAAACATCAGTAAGGTCTCTGAAAACTTAGAAACCATTGAACAACTGCAGTTTAGGAGCAAGAGAGATAGTTCCCAATTTGCAAAAAGAACTTAAAAAAACCCAAATGTTCCTCTCTTAATGGAGTGCTCCTGTAGGGATTTAAAATAGACTGGAACACCATTATTTTATTTAGTTTGCCTTTTGATTCTGAAAGCTGGCAGTTTTTAGCATAAAAAACCTCTTATTTTCACAGTTTTCCATGTCACAGTTCTATATATCTGTCCTTTCCCTTTCATATAGCTAATCAAATTAGTTGGTTTCAAGAAGACTTTTTTATTCAGCATGCACTCGCCTTACTTAGGTCAGTTCCCTGAAATAAACACATAAGAATTTGGTTGCCAAATAACAAATTTCCAAAGATTTCAAAAAACAGCATTCAAAACACGTAATTTATTTCTCACAAGCGTAAAAGAAGTCTGCAGGGAAGGCCAATGGCAAGCCACTAGCTAGTTCTGCATTCAGGACACCTTGATGTGCTGAGCAGAAAAGGTGCTCCCACTGTATGGGAAATCCACCAGAGATGTGTCCCTGCACCCAAACATGGAAACACACTTAAGCCCAGTTCTCCAGTGTGAGTGTACCACTTCAAGGCTTCATGTGTGGCCAATGACCTGCTTTCACCATAGTACAAGCGTAACTGGCTCTCCAGACAGAAAAACTCTAATTATGCCTCACAAGAAACTTAACACATTTCTGTTTTATCTGAAACACAGTATCTCATTGATCAGATGAGATGACAGAACTCAGAGGGTGGTTATTAGTGGATCAGGGTCAAGCTGGAGGCCAGTAACCAGTGGTGTCCCCCAGGGATCAATACTTGGTCTGGTCTTGTTCAACGTATTCATCAATAACCTGCATGAGGGGACAGAGGGCATCCTCAGTAAGTTTGCTGATGATACAGAACTGGGAGGGGGTGGCTGACAATCCAGAGGCCTGTGCTGGCATCCAGTGAGACCTGGACTGGCTGGAGAGTTGGGCAGAGAAGAACCTCATGAGGTTCAAGAAAAGCAAGCGTAGGGTTCTGCACCTGGGAAGAAAGAATCCCAAGCACCCATATAGGTTAGGGGTGAATCTGCAGGAAAGCAGCTGGGAGGAGAAGGATCTTGGAGTTTTGATAGACAGGAAATTATCTATGAGCCAGAAGTGTGCCCTTGCTGCCAAGGCCAGTGGAATCCTAGGTTGCATAAAGAAGAGTGTGGCCAGTAGGTTGAGGAAGGTCATCCTCCCCTTCTGTTCTGCCCTGGTGAGGCCGCAACTGGAATATTGCATCCAGTTCTGGGTTCCACAGTTCAAGAGAGACAGGGAGCTACTGGAGAGAGTCCAGAGGAGGGTGATGAAGATGATAGGGGGATTAGAGCATCTCTCTTATGAGGAACGGCTGAAAGAGCTGGGACTGTTTAACCTGGAGATGAGAAGGCTGACAAGAGACCTTATCAATGTATATAAGTATCTAAAGGGTGAGGGAAAGGAACAGAGAGACAGGCTCTTCTCAGTGTTCCCAGTGTCAGAACGAGGGACAACAGGTACAAGTTGGAACATAGTAATTTCCATATGAGGAAAAACTTCTTTACAGTGAGGGTGACAGAGCACTGAAACAGGCTGCCCACAGAGGTTGGAGATACTCTGAGATACCTCTGGATATCTCTAGAGATACTCAAAACCTGCCTATATACAGTCTTCGTGTAAAGTGCTCTAGGTTATCCTATATTAGTGGGAGAGTTGGACTAGATGATCTCTAGAGGACCCTTCCAACTCCAGCAATTATGTGATCCTGTGATCACTATCAAGCCACTGTAGAAAGCATGCTTTCCATATTAAGTCTGCATACGTGTCCCAGAAATGTTCAGCAAACCCTTTCTGGGCCTTTTGTCATCTCCCTTTAACTGACTACATACAGGAAAGCACAGAAATCTCCTCTTCATTGAATACGTATGGCAAGGCATACAGCACGTTACAACAGGGACAGATTTGGCTTTGCAGACTATATTTCACACCACCTTCAAGCCTTGAAGGGCATTACAAGGAGGAATTGATTGCCACAGATTAAAAATAAGGAAGGAACTGCTAGGCCTTGTATTTGCTCACTGGTTTTATTTACAGCTACTGAATGGTATCTATAAGAATATATAAATAAAGGGTATCTATAATTGTCTCTCTTAATGATTAATATTGATATCATCTACACAAAACACAGCTCTCCGTTCCTACCTCAGCATTGTAATTCCTCCTGGCACAGCTTTACCTCCTCCAGAAGTGCAGTAAACCACCGAGATGCTTTGTGATCCCCCAGAGCCTCCCTGCCTCCCCAAGGGCAGGCTGGGAGCCCCAGCAACAGCCACAGCCTATTGGGAGGCACCTGCTATGGCCATGCCAGCCAATCCAGAACAAGTGCTTTCGACCACCCTGTACCACCACAGACCAGGGCAGCAGGCCCAAGGCCATGCTTCAGGAAGAGGCTGGAGGTGGCTGTGATCTTTGTGCCACCAGCTCTCCGTCCCTCTCACAGAACTGGGTCGTCAAGGTGTTTTACAGATACTACAGAACGTATTTTCAGTGAATTCATAGTACTTTTAGAGAGAGCTCACAATACAAGTTCCAGTGACAGCCTTACTTGTGTCTGTCTGCCAATGTTGCCTTGTGCTCGCTTTGTGATACAAGCTACACACGGAATTGTGAGTTATTCCTCACCCTGTTCTCATTCATTCCTATTTAAATGTGGCATTTTACACTACTTTCTATCCAGTCTATTTTCAGCAATGCTTCAACTGGCAGAAATATATTTCTTGCCAAATCTTGCTCTACCTTCCAAATTGCTAGTTGCCACAATGTCCCTAAATTTGGTGTCATTTAATATTGGTATTCTCTGTTTCCAATGTTCAAAACACTGATGAAAATAAAGAAATAAAGCATGCAAGCCTCATTCATTATATCCTTTCTAGCCCAACAATGCCACACAACTGGGTTAGAAAATTAATTTTGCATGCTTATCCTGGTTTCACCCAGCCCATGCTTTCCTAGCTTACTGAGGAGAATATTATTGAGACAAAGTCAAGAAAGGTTCCAAGGTCAATATTTATAACTTCTACTACAAGTCACATATCAGCACTCATATCCAATTTAAAATTGTAATTGGCCTTACCATATTACTTAAGAATCAACCTTGGACCAGAAGCTTACGGAGCTAGACACCGGATAAACATGAAGAAGAAAAAAGCCGCCTCAGAGTTGCTGACCTATAGTGCTCCTCACCTGAGCACTAATAAAGGCACAACAGTGTACAAAGATACAATAGAGCAAAATATGAAATAAGACGAACAACAACACACACAGAAGTTAAAGCATGGATGACTGAACAGAATTATGCTAAAACAAAAACAAAACAAACACCAAATCCTAAACATTTGAAGATGTCCTTAAAAAAGGATTAAATTAATGATAAGCCCTTGGTAGATGTATACACGAACACAGAGCTTTTCTGATATGAGGCAAAAAAAAGGTAGAGGAGAGAATTTAACAAGTGGCAAGTAAAATCTGGCAGGATGGGTTGATTACAGGCAAGAGTTCAGTTTCTTGTTAGAGGTTAGGTGGGACAGAGAGAAGCCGCACAGGGCTTTGGAAGCAGAGACCTGCAGTTGGTATTTGATGCAGCCAGGAAGAAGATACACTAAAGTGAGTCACATCACTTCTCACTACTTAATTCTTTTGTTCTGATCCTACGTCATGTTTTTTTTCTAAATACAAAGCTGTCAGAACAGGAAAACTGACTATTTCTGCAATTGGCAGAAACAGATATCTGTCTTTGTTGTCAGTCTCTGAACAGGACAGCTAATTTCACCTTCCCATCTCATGGCCCACCTTAAAAAAGCCAAACCAAAACACATCTACTGTTAGGACTCTAGGAATTTCACACCTCACTTCTGCCCTGTCACTAAAAGGGCTAGAGGCCTTAGTCGTGCCTCAGTCACCTCTGTTTTCTGTCTGTGTTACACAAAAAAGTTAAGATTGTAAAACAAAAGTGTTCTATCTTCAGTATTTAGCTCCAGAAAGGTGACATTTAAAAACTTCAGATATATGAAGACAGAACAAAGTATGTAGAGATACCTTCAGGTTTGGGGTTAAAGAAGGCAGAAGAATGTATAACATTAAGCAGAATGGTATAAGAATTAAATAAATATTATTCTTTTTTTAGGAAAACCAAAACCAACCAACCAAACAAAAAACCCAAACAAACAAAAAGACCCACAAAAACCCCACGAAACAAAACCACAACCCCAAGGTGCTTGCAAAACTGAAACTAAATTACATCAAGTACATTCTTTCCTGTATCAAAATATCAGGATACAAATCAGCAGCTAAAGATGCTAGACTGTGTTTAGAAAAATATTTCCAAAGCACAGCATTATTTTTCTCCCTCTCAGCTCCCAGGACTCAAGAGAGCGAGCTGAAGGCGCACTGGAAATGCATATGGACATTTCCAGTTGTATTTTTTTCCCTGTTTCAATGGAGAACATTGCTTAGATGCATCCCTAATACATGTGTGATTGCACATTAATAAATTAAGTAAGACTAGGAAAATCTGTTTAGTAACAGAAGACAAAGGATCTCAAAGTATATGGGACCAAAACTAGGAATCAATTATTTGGAGAGAGGGGCTATAATGTCCTCAAGGTCCTTCGAGAACTCTGCTTTCATTAATATTTAAATATATGTCTGTCTTCAAGCCATCATGGATAAACCCATTCAGCATGGAAACACTGACTGTCCTGATACTGTTGGTGGTGACAGCTCACATTTTTCAGAATGAATTCAGAGTATGATTTTGCTTAGTTTCAGTGCCACTTCATTTTCCTTGATGATCATTAACCGCTGCTCAGCTCATCAGCTGCAAAAGTGATATGGTGTTACATAAGTCCCCAAATATTAATATTTGAACTCCATTGCAAGTCATTTATCGAACTCTTTGTTTCATGAATCCCATGAGTTTGAGTTTCATGATTTGACAGTCAGTCTCTTTACATGTGGAGAGTTTTATAGCTTGGTATTAATAATTGGTTGAGAGTTAATGTCTTTACATGCAAAGAGTTTTATTGTCCATTACTTAGTAATTTGGATGTTGTTATCTTCCTAATTGCTCTGGTGATAACTGTTTTAAAAACCCTGATGATTCAAACACTGAAAGGTTTTTCCACGAGACCTTCTATCAGTTGGCATTGTTTTAGTACATCCATACTTTGTACAAGTATATACATTCAGAAGAACATTACCGTTGCAATTGCTAGGATTACCAAGTTCTCCAGCTCAGTTGCCAACCATCTGAACCTCAACTGTATTCATTACTGAAGGCAGAGCAGCAGTTCACATAGCTTTCTGGATATTATCTATTTCTTCATTAATGACACTATGTGAACATATTGCCTCTTTTCTGAAAACAAGTTTTTACTTTTCCAGTGTCTTTTTGGCTTGTGCAGCATAAAAAGGGAATGTTGCAACAATTACATATGCATTTCATACAGTTTGTATGTATATATGCACACACTCAGAAATAAATGTCCCAGTTCTAGGTAACAAGAAAAAAAGAAACAAACATATTTAATTTTTGAGAATACCAAAGATTCAGTGGGGAACAATAAGGAATATCTCTACCTTAACTGAAACTAGATAAAGCAAGCTGTATTCTTCCTGCATTACAGGCTGCCTTGATAGATTTAAGCACCCTTTCTCAGATGAGCAGGAGTATTGCATAGTGGTGACCACAGGATTCTTTTCCGTTTTTTATCTGATAAGCAACATACTCTGCTAGACCACAGTCAGATACTTGAAGCTCCAAGAAAAAATGTACTGAGTTGAAGTTACTGAACATATCTCAGATTACTAATTTCTTAATGGATTTCCACGCTACACCAGTTCATTTTATTAACAAATCACTGCTCTCGTGGAAGTAATAATTCTGCTTTTCAGATTAATTTAGATTAATTTTAAACTTCAGGCAACTTAAAATAAAAGTACATTTTGTTATAGTAAAACAAAGGTTAAGTTCATTTGAGATCTATTATAAAAGGGAAACTTACAAAAGTTGCACACAATATAAAATCACATTTTTACATGATATATAATGCCAAGACTTCTCAGTTTCTCCAGTATATCAACTAGAGTTTTAGGGACATGCACTTATTTTCATTTTAAATTACCTTTTTAAGCCAGGAAATTTTCACTTTCTAATTGTTCTTTTTTATTTTATTTTAGTAGATATTACTTCTGCACTTTCAAGACTACATAAGCATTTCTCTTTCATGTGAAGCTTCAATACATACAGCTACAATTCCTCACGTCTTTCTGATGATCATCTAAATTGCATTCTCATAGCCTGAAGAGAAACTAAATTCACCAACTATTATTATCTTTGCAAAGGAATTGCAAAATACCTAGTCAAAAAGTCTCATGATGAATGACAGGTCTCCAAATTCAACTTCATCATAGGCAAAGACACTATCAAAATAACTGAGAAACACTTGCACACATAAGAAAGAACATAACCGGACAGATCTAACTAATGGAATCCAAGTAAAACATCCATTAGAAGTATTTTAATACACTTAAAATCCTAATCCACTAAACACACACATATTCTGCCTTTTATTACATGCAAATAAATCTTACAGAGTAAGTGTGCTTGCAGGATCAAAATCTGCAGTATCATCTTATACTCAGTTTTAGTCTCATTGGCTTTTCTTTTTTCTTCCTGTGAAGATAGTTCCAGTTCATACAACTCCAGTTGTATGAGTCTTCCCACCACATTTCACTGATGGCAATTAAAGAATAGTTTTCTTGGTGTACAATGGCCTCCAGCCCCTCCCGTTTTTAGCCCATGCTGCATGCATTGGTGTAGAGGCACTTCAACTGGCCTAAGTGTCCTGCCATATTTTGGGGGGGACAAGCCCTGATTCTCATCTGAACACATTCAGACACTTTCCCCATTACCAACCTACCACTACTGCTAATGTCATCACTGCCATGTGGATCACCATCCCCTACCTTCACTGAGACAACAGACTGCAAGACCTTGCTAGCACTTTTATTTACAAGCACTGGCATGCAGCTCCCAGGCTCCTCTCTAGTAAGCCTGGTTTCATCCCTATCCCCCTTCAAACCTAGTTGAAAGCTCTTTCAAGGAGCCCTGCTAACTCTTGTCCCAGGATCCTTCTTCACCTTCGGGGCATCTTCTGTGCTTCAGCTTGCACTTGTTGCCCCTTGTCCCATCACTGGACATCACTAAGAAGAGCTCTGTTCTCCTGACACTCATCCTTTACATATTTATAAACATTAATGATGTTGCCCCTCAGTCTCCTCCAAGCTAAAGAGACCCAGCTCCTTCAGCCTTTCCTCATAAGGGAGATGTTCCACTCCCTTAATCAACTTTATGGCTCTGTGTTGGACTCTTCCAAGCAGTTCCCTGTCCTTGAACTAAGAGGCCCAGAACTGAACACTATATCCCTGGTGTGGTCTCACCAGGGCAGAGTAGAGGGGGAGGAGAACCTCTCTTGACCTACTAACGACACCCTTTCTAATGCACCCCAGGATGCCATTTGCCTTCTTGGCCATAAGGGCTCATTGCTGGCTCATGGTCATCCTTCTGTCCACCAGGACCCCCAGGTTGCTTCCCCTACAATGCTCTCCAACAGGTCAGTCCCCAACCTATACTGGTACATGAGGTTGTTCTTTCTCAGATGGAAGACTCTACACTTTTATTTCATTAAATTTCTCCCTGTCCAACTCACCAGCCTGTCTAGGCCTCGCTGAATGGCAGTACAGCCTTCTGGTGTGTCAGCCACTCCTCCCAGTTCAGTGTCATCAGTGAACTTGCTGACAGTGCACTCTATCTGACACTGATTAGAACAAATGAGCCTAAAACCAAATCATAACATCATGAAATACTGAACAATGCCTCTTTCCAAAATCTGAACTGTGCTATGATCATTTGAATGTATTGATTCTACAGAGCTAAAAAAGTTATTTAACTTTATTATTTTCCAGAATTTTCTTATTAGTTTGACAGCTGCATATATAGTTCATATATAATATCCAGTGCATCAGTCGCAGCGCAGACCAAATATGCAATACATTCTTTCTCTTCTAATATTTTTACGGTATGATTTGAGATGATGGTATAAGCTTCTAAAGTAGTATAAAATTGCATATGCACACATTAAAATTTCAAATACTTTCACAAATCAGCCCACTATCATTTAGTAGATATGTAACAATGAATGACAGTTTTCAGTTTAGATGAAGGATGTGATACCATTTTGAATTAAAATATTACAATTAATAAAACGTTTCTATAGAGCAAATACTGTAATTTTCTATTACTTATACATTCCTTCTGTTTATAATTAAAGGTGAATTCATTAATGTACAAGATCATATTCTGCCACTAGTATATTAATTAGTAATGCAAACAATAAGATTATTACAAAATAAGGCATTCTTCACTGGCAGTTATGTTGCCGTAGTAATAAGCTTTCAGGCTAAGTAATTCCCTCTGAAGTAGACTGTTCACCTCTCTCTTCTCTGCCACTGTGCAGGAAGACTAGCTAGTTAACTTCTTCCCTACTTAGGCAAAGTTAGACATCCATTGCTAGGTGGTATGAGTATCTCCCTACTTGCACAACAGCTGTATCAAATAACCATAACCAAAGTTAGGTGCCTGTTGTGTTTGGCCCTGTCTACATAACTACAATGTATATTACAACCAGCCAACATCATGCCCCATTGCAGGACAGCATGTTCACATAGTTGTGTTGTGCCATACACTGCTTCACAATTAGCTTGATGGCACATGAAATAACTATGCAGCTTTAATTTTCTCCTCTAGTAGGACTGACTCCAGCTCAGAGATCTTTGTATTGTGCCCCATCGATCAATTCATCAAAGTCCATACTTGAAGACAGCAGAGTTGTTTCTGCAGGCTGCCTTTGTAACAAGGGAAGGAAGTAGATATATTGCTAGAAAGGAAAGTATACACACACAAATTCATCATAATTTATCTAACTGTACACTGTACCAAGACAGGCCCATATTCCCAATCAGATGCTCTCCTCTAATATTCTCCTTCCAGAAAAACAAGCCATTAAATATCATAGCTTATTGTAAACATGTATCTTTCACTGACCTAAGAAACTTTGAGACTTAAGAAACTTTGTACTGGTGCACCTCAAAAATGCACAGCCTAGATAACAAAAAAAAAAAAATTAAATTGTGACAGGAAGTTTAATTGCAAAAAGGATAATTCTTTAGAAGTAGAAGACAATCAGCAAGCTAAAAATAGGTGTTATATGGGCCACAGTGACCTAGATAATGTGAAGAGGATTTTGCAACTAAAAGAAAGGCAATACAAAGCTATTAAAAGTGGTTTTCTTCACTAGATGTAAAGGAATAACATGAAGAGAGTGCATTTTTTCCATTAAGGCATTTTGCTCATAGTCTTATGGAAATGGGAAACATAGGATTTAAAACATGTTTGTAACCTCTCTGACCTTCTTCACATACCTTTCTTTTCAACCCACAAACTGAAAACATCTTCAATCAACTAGCAAAACACAAGGGGAAAAAAATAAAGTGTTTTTACCACTAGTTTCCTCCCTTTAGCTAATAGGGAAATCTAACTGAATAGCTTAGTGTGCTGTAGAAGGTCACTGAATATAGCTTAGGGCTCTGAAATGTAGAGGTTTTAAAGTGTATTTTCATTATTTCCTGAGAACTTAATAAAAAGCATCTACTGCAATAACAAACAGAATGTAGTGGTCACATTGTTTCGTATTCAAACAACTTTTAACATCATATTCAACACAAGATTTTTAGGTGCTTATGAGAAAATTAAGTCCAGAAAGACAACCTCACCATCTCAGATTCTCAGGGAAGACAGTTTGGTGCATTTTAATGAAGAAACTACATTCTGCTTTGATGATTCTATCCTTCACTTCCTTTTTTTTTTTTTTTTTTTTTTTTTTTTTTTCCTGAGTTTACACAAATACTTAGTATTTGGGGGTATTTGGTCAAAGTTTACACATTAGGTCTCCAAACTAATTTAATAAGCATTCTGGTACTTACGTTAAAGTGAGTTCCAGTATTCTCTGATACATGCGGAAAGACAATTTTGGATTCTACCAATAATGTCTAAAGTATTTAGAGAAAGGAAAATAAAAAGCTGTTCTTGAACTGGTTACTTCAGGCAGGCTCAAGGACACAGCAGAGCTGTATTTTTACTCTTCTCTACTGTGAATGTCAGCAATCTCACTTTTCCACCATAATGAGATTTGTTATCATTCTTACGGGATTAGAATCATAACAGTGGAAGCTTTTATTTCAACATCTGTGTTTCATTTAACAGTTTTTTAGTACCAAATAATTTCTACAATTCCTTTACAACAATTTACCCAACCCAGGGCTACAATACCTACAGGTTTTTGTTAGATGCTGCCAAGCTTTTCACTCTAGACCTTCGTTTTGAGAAACTACTTCATCAGGCACAGTTAACTCAAACTCTCCATCCCAGGTCCTAAGGCATTCAAGGCCCTTCTCAGTTTGAGCCCGAATAAAAAAAGAGACTTGCATTATAGAATCTCTCCTTAAATCTATGCTGAAGGAGATTATGGGTTTCATATATATTTATTTGGATAGCAAACAGAAACTTCAAAGCTGAAGACATGGTGTGAAAGCAGGTTGGGGGCTGGGCCAAATGAAGGGGTTAAGTCACCCCAGCCCACTCCCAGGACCTGCCACTTTGTAGCTGGACATTAAACAGAGTTAAAGGCAGCTGTCTTCAGGCTCTGCATTCATTCCTGCCTCTCCACAGACTGTATTTCCTCACCAGCCCAAAAGAGAGTTAGGGTACACTCATACTCTGTCGCAGATGGGAGTCTCAATCTAGCCTCCAGCTTTTGGATTACTATTTCTGTGCCCAGAGGGCCATTTTTGTCTTATGCTAAATATAGTGTCATTAATATCTGACTACGGGAAGTGATTCTCAGTTCCTGGAAAAAAATCCCTGAATATTCTATGCATAATTAGCATAAAAGTATTATAAGCGAGTAAAATAAGAACTGCTATTTTGGGCAAACGAACGGCTGTTCTAAGTTCGTCCAACTCTGATGGTGGCCTGCATTCCTTAAGAATGGAGGATAATATGATTAGTGGAAATTCACATAGTACTTCAGAGTAATCCTCTAATTTCTGTGATTATGCTGTGAGGAACAGTCCATCTTCTCTCCCCCCACGTAAGACTAAACAAAATGCCTTTCAAGCCAGCAAAGCAAGAGTGGTGCCTTTTTACTGATTTAGCCAAGGACGGACTGGAACAGGCCTCTTGCTCTACCAGGTAAGTCCACAGCAAGAAAAAAGCACAAAGGTAATGATAACTGGCAGAAAAACAGACAATAGGTTAAAAACTGCCTCTGACAGAGCACGTACCTGGCCAGTGCTGATTGGCTAATTTGGACAGTGGTACTTTCTTGAACAGTGATCTCTGATCTATAAAAGGGGTCAAGATCTGCAGGCTGCTCTCTGCCTGCCCGGGACCAGACCCTGCTGCAGGACCTGAACCAGCCTGGAATGTCCCACTGTCACCAGAGCCGTGCCGATCCGCAGCTGGGAGTGGCCGCCCCGGTTACTGGGAAGCCGCCCCCCACGGATCTCCAGCCGAGTCTGACAGCGCATCCCGGGAACCGCGTGCTACGGAAGGAGGGTAAACGTGCAGGTGCACACACGTGCTTTCTTACCAGGCTCAACTCCTACCCTTTCAGTCCATTGATTTTACACCTCTCCTTCGGAGTGTGCCTTTAATAAGGCCATAGCACCTTTGAATCCCTTTTCCAACATACACCCAGCCAACCTCTCCTGAACCCTGATCCCTTAGTTTATGTTGACCCTTAATGAACTGATTAATTCGTAAACTAAACATTGGTCTCAGTAACAATTTGTGAGTGTGGTGAGAGGGTACTCGAATCTACCCTCTAAAACACGGTCCCGCAGTGGCCGTTCCTCTGTGAGAGGCGAACGCCGCGTGTGACCCTCGGGCTCATTCAGAAACCTCTCCACGTGGTGGGGGGAAGTCGTGGAAACATCCTGACAGCCAGGAGCCCCCCGGTACTGGCCCGCAACAATGCTTAGGAACTTCCCAAGACAAGGTACTGTTCCCTTATGTTCAGAATATTCAGGATTAAATTACACTTTATCTGAGATTATTTGAACTTTTTCAATGAAAAAAAAACAACAAAAACAAAACTAAGTGAATGTTTTTTTCAGCTTCATTGAAAAAAAATATGTAACTCACTATAGATAGCTGTGAGTGGCCACATCTCATTTAGGACAGATAGTATGCACAAAGGAGAGAGTAACCTAATCTTTATTGATTAAAGAGCTTTTTTATTTTTGTAAACAAATACTAAGTATCATCTACCATTTAATCACTTAGCCATTCACTATCATTAAATCCCTCTGCAAGCCATTGCTAGTTTTTATCTGAGTTGAATGTTTCTGAAGCATTTGTAGTTTTGCCACATCCCTTTACCAGATAATCATCATCTTAACAGAATGTGCCTGCCACTTCACTGCTAACTTCCCTCCATTCTGTAAACTGGCTTTATTTCTATCTTTTCTCCTGTACTGTAGAAGCTTTCTGAAACATGTAGCCTTTTTGTTTTCATATTTTCAAAAGAAACATATGTCAAAATATTTGCAGATACCAATTTTTTCTGTTTCTGTCATATATATGTATTTGTACTGACTCCTTTGAGGAATTAATGCAACGGTGAGATCTGGCTTCTTTGAAAAACTATATTGACTCTTCTCTATTACGTCAGATTTAGACACACACCTAGTAATTGACACCATTTCTGCCAGATAGAGAAATCGACAAAGTACTTTAGAAATATGTGTCATTAGCATCCTTCTTTGGATACAAGGTTTAAATAAATCACAGATAACAAACCAATTAATGGCTTATAGTTTTATATTTCAGTTTGTTTGGATGCATTGCTTGCTGCAAGTTTGTATTTTTATTTCTGTTAGAAGACATGACTTATAATGCTATTTAAAGTAAGAGAGATCCTCAGAATCATGTAAAGAAAAGTAGTAATGGAGGAGGGTTCCAAGGTTCCCTCACAATAAGCAGAAGTAGCAATGTTTAGCTACTATGGTGCTGCCTTAACTTCATGAGTGCTCCTGTAGACAGCATGCACAGCCTTCACTTATCACCTCAACTTTGCCCCAGACAATCATGCAAACCAGAGCTTGATGGGGAGTGGTACACCACCACCTGAGAGCAGCTGTTGGTGTTTAAGGTGATTTGTTTAAGTCAGAAACACACTGTCTAGTGTCTAATTTCATAAAATCATGGCAAGATGAATGAAGAACATTCTAGAGAGGCCCATGGAATGCTTACACAAGAGAACACCAAAATGAGTACGAACTGTGGCAGATCGCATTTGGAAAGCCCAAAGAAGACTGCAGGTGAAGCCACCTACCAAGGGAAAAGGCTGCATGTGTAGAGCCTGGTAAGAGTGCACTTTTTTTTTCTTTTTTTTTTTTGTTGGTTGGTTTGGAGCTTTTATCTTTTTTTTTTTTCTCTCTCTTTTTTTTTTTTTTTTTTTTTTCCCAAATCCAGCACCTCAATATATTTCTTGAAGTGAGGGGCCCAGAACTGGACATAGTACTCAAGGTGCGGCCTCACCAGTGCTGTGTACAGGGGGAGAATTACATTCCTG
>NW_009954442.1:1336241-1365920 GCF_000747805.2 Chaetura pelagica | reverse complement strand
AACCAGTACTCCCAGGTCCCTCTCTGCCAGGCTGCTCTCCAGCCTCTCTTCCCCCAGTCTGTAGTGCTGCCTGGGGTTATTATGGCCAAAGTGCAGGACCCTACACTTGGTCTTGTTGAATTTCATTCCATTGGTCTCAGCCCATCAATCCAGCATGTCCAGGTCTTCCTGCAGCTTGTTCCTACCCTCCAGCAGATCAACGCTCCCCCCCAACTTGGTGTCATCTGTGAACTTACTGAGGGTGGACTCAATCCCCACACCCAGGTCATCAATAAAGATGCTGAATGGGACTGGGCCCAGTACGATCCCTGGGGGACACCGCTGGGCACCAGACGCCAGCTGGATGCAGCTCCATTCACCATCACTCTCTGGGCCTGGTCACGCAACCAGTTTTTAACCCAGCAAAGGGTGCACCTGTCAAAGCTGTGGGTTGCTTGCTTCTCCAGGAGGATGCTGTGGGACACTGTGTCAAAGGCCTTGCTGAAGTTAAAGTAGACCACATCCACAGCCTTCCCCTCTTCCACTAGGTGGGCCACCCAATCATTTCTACAGATTCCAGTTAACCAACTGGAATTACAACCTATTATTAACATCAGGGGGTTTTATTTGAATGTTTTAGCTGTTTTTTTTTAACAAAAAGGATTTTATTGTTACAAATAGCTAAGGATTTTCAGTAACCTTATATATATGTATTTAAAACTGCACTAGACTTAACAGAATAAATTACTTGCTTTATCTTTTTTCCCTGAAATCTTAATTTCAATAGAATCAATACTAAGTACTTGAGCACACTGAAAGCATCCTGTTTTTAAGTCAGCAATATATACTCAAACACTAACATTACAAAGAAGTAAATGTGATGAGTTTAAACTGGCAAATCAATTAAACACCCTATAATAAGCAGATGGAAAATAAAAATGGCCATTCTGTGAAATAACACCTGTTATGTAGATCTTTGAAAAAAATGAAAGTATTAGTCAGTGATGTGCATATCAATATTTAATCAGACCAGGATACTGAAATGGCAGAAAAAAGATTTACAAGTTAGGTAGCCATTCTAGAGCACGAAAATGAGTGTATTTTTGTTTTAATAACCAATTCTCTAAGCAAAGACTTAATAGGGTGTTTATATTCATTTTGACATTGTTGTTAAGAAATAACTGCAGATACCATGTGCAAGCTAATGGTTTTTCCCTTTCATAAGAGCCCAAACATGTGATCAGAGAAAGAACAGACATAAGCATCTCTAAAAATCACGCATAGTCTTGAAATGTTGGTCTATAAATATCCCCAAGATCTGACTGAATACTATCATATGTAAAATGCAGATATGCAAAGTCTTCTGCAAATATTCTTATTTGCAACCTTTTACAAATTAGGTTATTATGTCTAATAATGCGCTTCTACCATAGGAACATCTTTCATAATATTATTTTTTCTTTGTCTTTATGGCAAGCTAGGACCTAAAATACAGGCGCATCATTTAAAGAAATTAACCTCAATGAAAGCTGTGTTTGATTTGGCTGTAAAATCATGTTCATTAGCACAGTCTTTGAAGGAACAGAAACTTTTTGTACACACTGCAGATAACTCAAAGCATAATAAAGAAAGCAAAATGCAAAAACGTGCTTACAGAATTCAGGTAGGGCCACGTCATCAACACCAAAAATGAAACATCAACATCCAAGAATGCAGTCTGTTACGTGGATGCAGTCTGACTAAATCTGAGTGTTTTGAGGTTTGGAGGGTTTTGTTTAGTCGTTTGTTGGCCTGTTGGGTTTTTTTGAGACATGTTTTTAAAAAATAAATAAATAAAAAATTATGCATTTAGGCACATAGGAGGAAGGGCCAAATTTCCTGATGTCAAAGGCAATCTGTAGAAAGAAGTATATCTGAGAGGCACAAGATATACCCACTACCTCAGGCAAAGAGAGGTTGAGGAATGGTATCTAGTGTGAGGAGGGGAACGGCAGCTTACTGGAGGTTCTGCCTGAGGGATGGAGATATCCATCTGAGGTGGTGATAGAAATGTTACTCCCTGATTTCCAGCCCTGATAATATGACTTGACACCAATACAATGAGATATGCTAGATCTGTTTAACTGATGAAGAAAGCTTGAGAGAGGTAGGTATGCTGCTCATAAATGAACATGCTTGCATCTTTTCCTTTCCTCTCTTCATCAAACCCTAGGCACGTGATATCTCATTTGCAGACCAGGGAATGGTCAGTATGATTTGCTTGAGCTTCAGTATGTGTAGATAAAAGGACATTTAGATAAGTGGGGATAGCAACTTGAAAATGTTTTCTCTCCTATTTTTGTTTTTGAACTTTCAATTGAAGTATAATGGAAATCCACTAAAGCCTAATTTGCCAGTATGAAGAGTTTTGCTTTGGAGATTCTGAAGACTATTAGCTGTAATACTAATGAATTCTGAGTGCAGAAATTATGAGGTCTACTGCCAGCAAAAATCATGCAAATTTGTATTGTTTACAAATTTGCAAGCTAGACATAGGCACCACTGAGACCAATATTGTAGTGCTATAGTATGCTCCTATTCCCCCCCAAGATACATACCCAATAATAACTTCAAGAGAACAATCTATTCAATTTTCTTTAATCTTTTTTACTTAAAGTAAGTGCAACAAAAAAGTATGAGTGTTTGAATAAAAGACTAGGAGGTGCAAGTCCAGATATAAGAAGGAAAATGTGGAAGAGCTCACTGGATCTCATTTGACTATTTTTTTCCTCAGTAAAACATTAGAAATGAAATTCCAGTGCCTTCTATTGCCAACACTAGTGATTGCTTTGCTTGCTTGTCATGTCTAATGCATCTGAGGGAAGCCCTGGTTATTCTGCAAGGAGAGGGTATAAAAATACAAGGACTTTTTTTTTTTTAACATAATAAAAATGCATATATTTTAGTCTAGCTTCCTAATTTTACTAATCACCTCTGAAGTTTCAAATTAAAGGTCTGGGATACTACATTATCTTAAAAGTGTTTAAAATGTAGTCTGTATTCAGTGGCGTGTGTTTTGTCCTGCAGATGCTCACTGTTTAAGATAATATGCCTGTATATTTTTTAGAAGGAAAGTAATTTATAATGTAAAACATTTTAAGCCTTAAAATTTTATTTGGAAAAGTAATGTAACCTTTGCATGTGCAAATAAAAGATACTAAGAATGTGACATAATCTTTGGTGACTAGACTGCAGCAGTGACAGTTCTAATGCTTTCTGACTGGTGGAGATTTCCCCACAGAAAGCTGCTGCACACATGGGCAGGGTGGCTGTGCTGCTGGGTCTGGAGCTTCCACAGGAACCTCACTGTGGGAAGGAGATCAGGCTCGGAAATGAGTATAAAGTTTTGATGGAGGCAGACCCCACTGTCCCTAAGGAAATCTGTTCCTGAACTGCAGCCAATGTTGAATTTATGCCCAATAAGGCAAAGCAGAGAAAGCATGTCACTACTTGTGCAGTCAAGGGAGCAGACAGTAGTGAGTCTCTCTCACTTGAAAGCAAAAGGTCTTCCAAGAGACACAGCCAGGAACTACTGATCTACCCAAAGATGTGCAGATAATTAAGAGGAATAAGTTTCACTTTTTATCAAAGTGAAAATGAGTCTGCTTTCCAAGAGCTGTCTGGTTTAACTGCAAACATGTAGACATTTTGGGGAAAAAAACCAGCAACAGGCAAAATTGTAAAGTCTCCTGGTAATGGGAGAATGTTATGAATGTAAACCAGTAAAGAATCCCATCCCCTCATGCACGTGTAACAAAGCCTTAGGTGTTTAAGCATCAAATTTAAGAAAAGGATCAAGAACAATATAGAGATAGTCCCATTAGTTTTTTGTTAACCTCAAACATCTATCTTTGTGTCTTTGAAGCATAACCAAATACATTTTTGTCCTTTCTAGGTTTTCAGTGAAATGGTTCTTCTCCGTACTGACAGTTTTTATGACATCATCAGCTGCATGACAGCCACAGTGGATCATGCAGATGCACTTCTGATGTTAGCAAGAACAGAGGAAGCAGAGAAGACAGTTCTCTTAAACAGTACTTTGTTTTTGTCATGTCATGCTGCATTGAGACACCACTCAGTTTCTGGTGGTCCTTACTTTTACAGTAAGTTCAAACATGTTTTAATCTCTGAGAGCATCCAGGCCTCTACATTGAACAGAGTTGAATATTGATAGATATTAAATGTATAAGGGAGACATGCTCTAAGTATTTTGCCAACAGTAAGCTGGGAAATTACTTTGGTAGCAAAATATAAAAAGCTTGAACACAGAGTTGATACTATGTGCAAAATCTGAAGCGTTAAGATACTTGTGCCTTTAAACTGTGCCTATTTCTGTTCTTGATCATACAAAAGATCTATAAAAATATATTCATAGATAGCTGAAGTTCTATAATAAAATTCTGAGTAAAATCAATGCCAATATTGCCATTGGTATTACCTTAAAAAGTACAGTAAAAATAATTTTAAGTTATTTTTCTTTCCAAAATAAATTTAATTGAAACATAATAAATATTTATACAGCATGTATCCTATTTTTCTTCATCATAAAAAAGAGAAAATATGTAGAATGTGGAGACCTAATAGGTATTTTACTATATATATATGTTAATAATTCTGAGCACGTTTTGCCTTACACTTGGAGATAACCAAAAAAGGAAAACCACTTAACACTTCACAATGCAAATGTGTTTTCTATTCCAGGTTAAAACATCATTTAGCTTTATACAAAGGTGAAAAGCTTTTCCTTTAATAATACTGTATACACATGATGGGCCTTCAGTGTGCTCTTGCAAGATGTGTTATAGAAAAGTTATTGGTATAAGAAAGCCTGGTATATTAAAACAGGATGTATCCCAAGGGTAGTGTTGATCACACAGAGCTGGAAAGCAAAGTTAAGCACTATTAATCTTCAATGAGAGTTCTGGTTATTTGCCACACTGTATCAGAGAAAAGTAATTTGGCTCCCACGTTTGTAAACTGTTCTTTCTCATCACTTTCACTATAGCACCTAAAAGGGTTGGCAATAGACACGGAACAGATTAATCAGGTATGTAGAATGGATGAATATCAATCAATTTTACGTCTCAGCAACATCAAATAATACCAACTGCATTTTCTTTCTCATTTCTCACAAATGAGACAATTTTAAATCTGTGTGATTTTCTGAATATTTTTTTTCCAGAAAAAATAAATAAATTTTGAGGCTGCTCCAAAAGTATGACATCTACCATAGGCACTTTTAATATACAGCCATTGAAGATTTGATGAGGGTTTTACCACAGACACAATGTCAAAATTTTACTATCTATCTTTTTGTTGTCCTGCAGTCAATGTTCTTTCACATGACATCTGATCCCCCGGGATGTTCATCTCCAAATGAATGCTGCTTAGATGAATAATGCACAACTTTGGCTTTGGTGAAATTCAGGAAGACTCTACTGTCCTAAACAAGGAAACAGATATATGCTTGAAGTCAGGAGCTTTTGAAGCAAGAATGCGACTGTGCAGCGTCTGCAGTAAAACTATTGTACATGCTGCTTTGTGACCTGGTAGATGCAAGCACTGGTTGTTAGTGAGTTGCTCAGTTCTAGTATTCCTTAAGGCGTGGAGCAGGGTCAGCATTCAACTTCTGTTTACTTTGGCTACAATTGCTCTTTTTAGGATTCTCCGCAGCTCTTTTTGCCTCTTAATTTAAAAGAATGAGCCTCACCCCCCCCATAACTGCGAATGAGTGCAAGTAAGTCTAGTTTGCATTTGGTAAAAAAAAAAAAACAAAAAACAAAACCACAACAATAAAACAAATAAACAAAGAAAGAAAACCACAACCAACCAACCAACCAACCAAAAACCTAATACCTCCTGCCCTGTTACATTCTACCTTAGCACAAAACAGTTAGTGTATCAGATAACGTAGGAAAAGTTCAGTCTGATTTCTGTTTCTGAGCTGAAATCAGTGATAAAGACTGGATGAATTAAGCAGCCTGAGAATATATCTACATTGCAGTATCAGGTTCAACATACTGTAAAAATACAGGTCTAGATGCAAACACTTTTGACTGGGAATGGCTGGAGGCTAATCTGTGGCAACATGGAGCTCAGCAAACTTTTATTTATTCTGCTTCTTCGACAGGCTTTTCTGCAGGCACTAAATTCTGTGTATAATGGCTAAAGAACAACAGATACCTCAATTAACTTTTCTGAACTTCTTGACAATGACATGAAAGATTGTCCTGCAAAGCCAGTGTTGATGTCCTCTCTGGAACTCAATTCTAAAAACTGAAATCCTGCAACACCAGCACACCCCATTGATTACTTCTATTATGTGAAACAGCTAGGGATCTTTTCTAGTCAGCTAGAAAAATCAACTACTGCTTTTAGAAAACACAACAGAGCAGCAGACATCAGTGAGGCAAGAGCACACAAATCTGAATCTCTAATTATAGGAGGTAATTCTAATTATCCTACCAATCACTCACTCATCTAAACAGCTATCTCCGTTTGACCTATAAGTTACTAGCCAAGACAGAAGTTCTGACAGAGCTAATACTGAATATTTTAACCTGTGTTTTTTTGTGATTAATTGACAACCTCCCTCCCTCCAGGTCCTTTTCTTCATTATTAATGAAGAATATGAATATGGCAAATAAATGGTACGTCTGATGGAATATGACACAGATTAGTCACAGTGGTTAACACATTTCCTAGAAACTAAATATTAAAAAAAAATGTTTCTTCACACAATCATTACAAGAATCTAATTTCAAAGTCACCATACAAACAACTATCTCCTAATATTTCCATCTGCCTAGAAAAATATGGTATTTTTTTCTTAACTTAGATTCTCTAATAAAAGGATTAATTGCTGAATTACCTTGTTTTTCACTAAAGCTAAGTAATGAAATACTTGGTATCCTTAAATTCGTATTCATATTCTGCCTTCTTAAATAACAACATGAAGAAAACCAAAGCATGAGGTGGAGAAACCATAAACCACTCCCTCTCACCCCCTCAAAATCTACCATTCTCTATTTTCTAACTCTTGCTCCTGCCTGGATGAAGATTAGTAATTTCAGCATTTACATGAAAAAACATACCATCCTAAAAATTGTCTTCCTTGACTACATAGCGGAATTTTCTACCCTTTTGTAGCATAAAAGTCTAACATAAATTTAAGGTGTCAAAACTTACAATTAGCTACTTGTCTTCTCTGTACTCACAACAGATGGTTTAATTGCTGACATTAAATTATCAGTACTTTGAGACACTCTCTCCATAATGAGAGAACAAAATAAATTGCCAATATTTCTTTAGTCATAGGAGTACAGTGCTTTCCCTTTTTAGGCTGTTTTTTTTTGTT
The DNA here is from genome assembly GCF_000747805.2 of Chaetura pelagica. Taxonomy (NCBI): domain Eukaryota; kingdom Metazoa; phylum Chordata; class Aves; order Apodiformes; family Apodidae; genus Chaetura; species Chaetura pelagica. Next base: position 1,358,545 of record NW_009954442.1, on the reverse strand, counting down.
TGGTGTTAGTTGCTTGGGGTTTTTTTTGGTGTTGAAATATTTAGGTTTTTATTTTTAAATTAATTACGATTTACAAGCTATTTCTCACATGCAAGTAAAGAACACTTCCATCTTCAGTAATGGTTTCTATTTTGAAACCCATTATACAGTGTCCAACTAAAAAATGTTTAACCAGTGAGACAACATGCTCATTTAAAATGTGGTACATTGTTAATGTAATTGTTGTGGCTGTTTCAAAGAGAGCTGCTGCACTTGAGAGATCATGATATATTTACATTCTCCCAAAACACATAGTTACAAGTCTGTGTCTCATTTACAATCAAAGGCTTCAGTTATTTCAAATTTTAAAAGTTGAGATCTGAGCAAAAGCTTTCATACTCAGGACTAGATATATCTCTTGTGAGAACTCTAATTATAGTTCTATTAATAAAAACTAGGTTATCATAGGTACCTTTGCTATCATTACATACACCCTGCAGAACTTCACTATTTTATAAATAAACTTCTTCTGAGGACAAAGAAAAGCTATACTCTCTATCTTTAAATTTTTTCTGAGTTTCAATATATTGCATACCATTTAGAAGACAAACCAATAAAGTATCACTAAAAAAACTCATACACAATGTCTATGATTAGATAGGGGAAACAGAAAGGTCTCTCGGATTATTTTCTCTCACTTCTCCTATACTTCTAATTTACTAAGTTTTTTATCTCATAAATATTAAAAGCCAAGTTTTGGCCTATCTTACTGAAACAATGATGTGCTGCTAATAGATGAGTCACATACTGTAATCTTTAAAGCACAGATTTTCTGCAGAATCCCCTTTTTGATTAGTAAAAGGAGTAGGAATTAGAGAGAAACCTGTTCTTTACAGAAGCTGTAAGAGACACCTGCAAATGCATTTCCCCCACTTTTGCAATTTAGAGCACCTTACTCAAACTGCCAAAAAAAATTGGAGAGACATAGCCTCACCCATAGCAATTTTAATCTTGCTGACAGTACTGAGAGCTTCTCCTAGACATCCTTTCACAGAATTCTTGGTAGCACTTCAGAGATTTCTAGGGTCCGCACATCACAGATGGTAAACTGCCAAAATGGTATGGTTGAGAATTTGTTATGGGTTTCATGTTAGGGAATTGACTCCTCAGCTAAGAGGTAGAAGACTTAATTGAGCTCAAGGCATCTGAGTTGAAAGTATCTACATATGATGCAATTAAAATGTAGCTGCACGCGTGGCCAGAAGGACTACTAATTCCCACCAGGCCTGTGATTCAAACAATAGAATTCTTTTCCTTCCATAAATAAAAAATTTATGTGGGTTCTTAAGTTACACTGATGACATATAAATTAGAAAATTAATTTTAAGCAATTTACAACTTCTGAAATTAAAATTGTTGTTTGCATTTACATTACTAGTCACAAAAAATCAGTTTGTAAATGTGAGTATTTTCAAAGCTTATCCTGAGAATAAGTGTACTGATGCACAGGTACTCTAGACACAGAATTTTCAGGAAAGGAATACAGGTTTTGGGGGTACAATGCACTACAGACCCAACACAAATGAAGATTTGGAGCATTTAAAACTAAAGCTTTGACTCCATAATTAGGGTAGGGTTTTTTAGCTATAGAGAGTGTGCTGGATGGATGGCAATTGTATGAAAAAATGTCATCCAACCCAAAATATTTTAAGTTAATTAATTACCTGGATTCCATTATTCATAAATAAGAGAAATTAGTGATGTAATATATTTATTTTCATTCTGATCTCATAGTCTAATCTGCTCAAGACAGCACCTCTAGAACCATATAGGAGTGAATTCAAACCAGTTCTCCAATGAAAGTAATTTAACACTTTTACAAAGGTAACAATGATGAGAAATCACTAAGCAGGACTAGCCCATTAACTGAAATAAATTCCACAGCTAGAAACAGATATGGATTTAAACCACTGAAGGAGTGGAGAAGGAAGAGAATAAAACTGTAGATTTCATATGAAGATTCAGTTCCATGCTTTGAAGACCACCTGTCCCAAAACATCTTGGTCTTTAGAGGAGGAAGAAACAGACTCCTAGGACAGCAAACAGCTGTGACCATTCATGTTGCAGTAGAATACAGGCAGAAAATCCTGTATTTCTGTCCTGAAAACCTTAGACAGAAATAAAGCTTGCATAGTACTTGACTGGACTGAGGAGCAAACCTTGCTTTCTGCATGTAAAGCACACAGGCAGCCAGCAGATATTATTAAGCTTACCAGACACATGATCTGCCATTTCAGACCAACTATTTTGTTGTTGTGAATAACAACTTTGTAGGACAAGAGTAATTTGTCCCAAGATTTAAAGATCAAGGGGTTTTAGTAGACTGATTGTTGAAATAAAAAGAAATAAAAAGACTGTCCAAAACACAGGTGATGCATGAGGCAAACAAAAACTTGAACCACAGTGCCATAATAAATTTGCCTTTTTTTTTTTCTTTTTTGCAATAGTACCATGTTGTTCACTGATTTTGTTTGTGATTCGCTGTACTTCCCAGAGCTTTTCTTTGCTTTATTATTGCCAGCCCAGTTATGCCCCTTTCTGTATGCATACATCTTACTACTGTCCTAAATACAATACATCACACTTGTCTTATAATTCATAGATTAAGTTGAGGCCATTTATTCAAGATCATATTTAATCCTGACGTAGTCCTCCAAACTGCTTGACATCTCTGCTGATCACAAGTATGTGCCATGTAAATCATTTGAATCACTATTAGAAAATGCTCCAGACCATGTAAAACTCCTTTGGGACTCCCTGTTTGACTGAACCAACACTGAGCATATTTTTCAACATCATGGTGGTGATACCCAGATAGTTTTAGTTTTATATCTATATCTATCTATATCTATATCTATCTATATATATATATAAAGAGAATCAGATGGGACATGATCAAAAGCCAGACTAAACAGAAGATGTATCACAGCTACTATTTCATTGTTGTCTATTGCTAATTATTCCCTAGCAGATAAAAAGACAGATTATGAGATTGATTTAGTTTATTACTGGCAAATACAGTTCAGTAAGTATCCTCCAGGAATCTAAAGCATGTTTAATCAAGTTAATAGTTTAAGCACAATTTTTCTTGTGTATTAAAGATAAAATTATTATAGCCAGAGGGAGCTCGTTTAAATTAATTATTTGCTCTTTTTTTTTTCCAGTACATTTGTGATCTTTACTATTCTCCAAGAGTTCACAAAGATCACTATTTCAAATCTTATTATAATTGAATTTCATAATTTGCTTACTGGATGACACTTCTTTGACCTTGCTCCTCTCCAATTCATCTGTTTTTTTGTTAAATTTGGGATTGAAATTAGAAGCAAGTAAAAATAAGCCAAATAGAAGAAATTTTTCTATGTATTAGGAACATAACAGAGGAGTCCAACAAGCAGTAATACATCTGCATCACTAGTTTGAGAAAATGCAAAGTAAATTGAAGCACTGAACATTTCGAGAAAAGGACAACTTGTTACATTTCAATCCCTACTGAATACAAATGAATAAAACATGGACATTTTTTCTAATAAATCTGTCCACTGCATTCAGGAATACTTGAAACTGTTATCTTGCAAATTAAGCCTCATTGGACAAGTATCAGTGTTTTTAAAAAATATACAAGACATATTTAGGTTTATAAATAAATTTAAAAAAAAGAAATTAAATACCTTAGCAAACTGTGCATTTATCCATTTTGTGAATGTTTTCTTTTGAACATCTTCCCGTTCATCTGCCAGAGAAAAGTAAAGCACTTCATTAGAATTATTTCTTTAATAAGTACAATATTATTGATTAAAGCTTCAGTCTTGGTTTGTAGAGTAAAGCTACTAATAATAATTTAAATACATTTAAAGCACCTCTTTGGATGTATTCTTGACAATGACAGTAATATATATTTTTAAAGCCTACAGGTTCCCTTAATAAGAATGGCTTATATCCCTAGCTAATCTCACCCATTCTGTGACATCTTTTCTTCTGGAAGGAAACATGTTGTAGTGGGATCTGAAATAGCCCATTCACATTTTTAACGTAATGTAAGTATATAAAAAACCCCAAAAAACCCAAACTAAAATCCAACAGGTTACCTAATGGCTTTGGCAGCAGGAAAATCTGCTACAGCCTATTTAGAACTTTATATACATATCCTCAAATTCCTTGAAGACATGAAGCCTTCTGGATCACAATGAGAGTTCTCCATTGGCAGTCCCTACCACACTTCATGGCATCTGTGTCTCATGGCTGTTTACCTGTTATGATTTGTTCTATATATTCCTTCCAGTGGAAAAGACAAAAAACACAGCACACATCTGTTCAGTGATACATGAATATGCTTCTCCATTCTTTAATAAGGAAAAAAATAAAATAAAATTTAGAGAGACATTGTTATCTTAGGTTTGATTTCTTTAAGTTGTAAGTACAGTCTTGATGCAGAACAGACCCAGATACACAAAGTTACTACCCTGATATTTTTTATGAAGGTGAGAAGAGAAAGATGCCTTCAAAAAGGGTATGAAGAGAAAGATGCCTTCAAATTAGAACCTAATAAGCATTTGCTCAGAAAGAACTATTAGGCATCATCCCTGAAATAATATAGAAGGGCAGACCTCTTTGCATGACAAAGTCCAATCAAACTGAAATGAAAGTGCACATGTGAAAAAGGCTGCAGATGCTTACACTAAAATAAAGCTAACTCAATGCTGTCTTCTGGCATGCAGCAAAACTCTCTGCACTTCTTAAATAAAAATGGATTTTAAATTTCCATCTGAAATGTTCAGCAATTAATAATGTTAATGGATCCAGCTGAATCTGAAAGGCAAGTATGGATGAGCTACATGAGAAATGCACACCATAAATAATATATTTTGCTTTCCCTCCCTCCACTCTTCCAGGGAGACAAGGCAAGGTAAATCTTTTTGATACAAGTATATCCCTTATTCTTAAAACCTCACTTTGATAGCACTTTTAAATTTCCTTTCACAAGGATGTTTTCCATTTCCAACAATACAATATACTGATTAAAAAATAATAGTAGAGTTTGTGACACTACTATTTTATTATTGTAAAAAAATAAAAATAATCTGCATACAGGAAGAAGCATATTCTAATTGTTTTCACATGATAGTGAGAAAATTTAGAATGCAACTGTACTACTGAAAATATGCCATAGGAGTCACACATTATATACATTCTGCCATTAATATCTGAACATTTGCTACTATAATCTTTCTAGAGTTCTGCTCCTATCTATCCCAAATAATGCTGCTTGCTTCCTCCCTTGACTGATAGTGATAGCTAATAGTTAAGAGATTCACCAAAAAGCAACAGCATGTGGAGGAGATGCATACTCTTGGTAATAAATGTTGCTAAAGCCATTACATATTTCTTTTCCCCTGCAAACACACCTTCCCTCTTTGTTAACTCTTACTAAGCTGTTTATTATGCAATTTTGACTTTTTCCAGCCATGTGCAACACACAGAAGATGAGAGAATGAAGATGCATTTTGTTGGTAGAAGATATATACTCAATCTGATGTTGTATTACAAACTTACTCAGCAACTTTATATAAAATATTACATATAAACATGCAACCTTAAAGTGAGGTAGAAAAGAATGCAGGATTTAGCAGGGAAAAAGAAAGAGCCTAAGCCACCTTTTTTGAACTGTTCAAACTTTCTCGTTTCTACTCCAGGCTACTGATACAGAATATTCAGTAATAGTGTGTGATTTTTTTGTTAGTTTGTTTTCTTTTACCACAAATATATGTGCCAGAAAAAAACATGGTCTCCTGAGAGAATTAAACCCACAGTTTGAACATTCGAAACTTATTTGAAGTTCAGGCAATGCTCTGATACCTTGGCAAACACAAATCTATTCTATCACTGTTATCTTTATGCAGAGATCATTTAAAGCACTTTTATCTCTAGATGCTTGCTCTACCAAGTTTATAACACAGCAATTTGTTAGTTGCAGCCTCCTAACCAATAAAAAAACAATCTTTTGGTTACTGCACAACATTCATTTCCCCACAGTAAGCACGATACTTTTAAAAAAATAGATGTTCTCCTAACCTGAATTTATGGATTGAATGCTAGATGGGGAAGCTGAATGACATTTTCTTGGGTGCTGCAGAAATATACCAAGAGCGCTCAGCTGCCACGTTCATAGTGCTGTGCTTATAACAGATTTCTTCAGCAGCGAGCTGATGAATGCCCTTGCAGGTGTTTTTACTTTGAGGCAATAAGAATAATCAAATGGCTGGGCAGGTAATTCCTTCAGCTGTTCAAGGATAATATAGTATGTTTAATTCTTTCCTTGGCAGAATTGCAGAATAGCATACTGTCTGTTTTCAGGTTAAATCTAAACATGAAACACTGCATGGATCCTGAATTCCTTTATCGCAATAACAATGCAATCACTTCCCACAGCAAAAATATGCTTTTCTCAAAATGCTGGATGTTGAGTGGAACAGGCTTAACCTCCTTTCTGTAGGTTATCAACTGAGAAAATGAGCACATTGTGGTCTACAGAAAGCCTTCCAGGAAGAAAAGAAAAGAAAAGAAAAGAAAAGAAAAGAAAAGAAAAGAAAAGAAAAGAAAAGAAAAGAAAAGAAAAGAAAAGAAAAGAAAAGAAAAGAAAAGACTGACCTGTGAGATTGATCTGATTTTCATGCACTAGACTGAGCCTTTAGTACCCCTGTACAGACCTTGTTTTAACTAGAAACATTCACAAATAGATCTCATAGTTCTAATACATTTCTGGTAGGATAAGCATCCAGCTTTGCAACTGTGAATGCGAACTTCTTGAATCAGCTAACTGCACATGTGACTTGAAAAGTACTATTCCAGGCTAAAACTCATAGGCAATTATGGCCAGGAAAGAAAGGGCAGTATTAAGGAAGCTAATTATCTGACAGAGGACAGTTCTAAGATTTAAGCAGGTGGCAAGGCTAATAGCAACAAGCGGTACACTGAAGAATGCTTATGAACATGTAATCAGGATTCAACAGAAAAAAATTAATGGCAAGTGGTTACCAGACAACTTGCCTAGATATTTAAGTCTTTCATGTTTGCACCCTGCTACTCAAATAAAGTCCCATCTATTTTCCACAAAATGCCAGCATTATGTTTTCATCCCCTAGTAAATTACACTTATTTTTGTACTCCCTAAAATATCACAGAATGTTTTAAATTAAAAAGGGCAACAGTATTTTTTTTTAAAATGTCTAGTATATTCTAGATAGTATTCTGAAAGTATTCAGCAGTTAAAAAGTTATGAAAAATCCAATACCTTTAAGTAATGTGAACTGCTGAATATCAAGCAGATATTAAATGAACTAAGGTTCAGAAACATACATTATATAAGTCACCACATTATTCCATTATTCCGTATTTCCTTCTGTAGACTGCAACATCTAGACCTCATCTTTCCTACCATCTGCATTTTGCCTTCCACAAATGTGGGTGATGATATTCATTGCAAGTGGCCTAAGCAAGTCTTCTCAAGTGTAACTGGTGAGGCCACACCTGGAGTATTGCGTCCAGTTTTGGGCATCTCAATTCAAGAGAGATATCGAGGTGCTGGAGCGAGTACAGAGGAGGGGAATGAAGCTGGTGAAGGACCTAGAGAAAAAAAATCTTGAAAAGAACTCCTGAAGGAGCTGGGAATATTTTGTTTGAGAAAGAGTAGGCTGAGAGGAGACCTCATCAGTGGCTACAACTACCTGAAAGGTCATTGTAGAGAGGCTGGGGCTGGTCTCCCAGGGAATTAGCAACAGAACAAGAGGGAATGGCTTCAAGCTGCAACAGGGGAGGTTTAGGCTGGACATTAGGAAAAAAAAAAATCACTGAAACAGTGGTCAGACACTGGAATAGGCTGCCCAGGGAGGTGGTTGAGTCACCGTCCCTGGATATGTTTAAGGGTCGTTTGGATGTGGTGTTGGTGGATACAGTTTAGGGGAGAACTTTGTAGAGTAGGGATGATGGTTGGACTCAGTGATCCCAAGGGTCTTTTCCAACCTGAGTAGTTCTATGATTCTGTGATTTTTGAAAATTAGAAGACATTCAACAAAAGTGCACTGGTAGTTCAGGGATATGGGAAATAAGTAATATCTTCATAATATAAACTTTGATTTGAAACAAACAAAGCAACCATTGTCCTTACAGTGTCAATAAAAACATTGCACAATACATGTAGAGTATTTGAATCACTGCAGAGTTTTCAGCAAGCAGTTCTATCACAGTTTGGAACACAAAGAGTAAAGAAGGTGACTTATGTTATTCGGTTACTCAGTGTTGCCTTGAGCTGGGTTAAACAATAATTGAATAGTTACGTTTTGTCTACCAGGAACTATCAGGCAGAAAGAAGAAAAAAGAGAAAAAAAAAAAAAAAATTTCCTCTATACTAGTTGAAAACTTTGAAACAATGCTGTTAGGGCAGATGGCAATTCCTTCATTCATTGCAACTGCAGGTTCATTGAAACACTGCACTTTAGAGAATAAAACCATCAAAATTGCTATTTGATTTTCTAGCAGCCAAACAATGCAGATTTAGAAAAGTCCAGGATTTCCTTCAGTGAGTGGGAGTGGGTACCAGCAATGGCAGGAGCACTACGAACAAAAGAGGCCACAGATAGTCCAATTATTGATACTCTGGCTCTATCGACTCACTATTCTTAGAGATTTTCAGCACATTGTTACAATACTCTGCCAGTAACTACAACTGCTGAGAGATGTTCCCTTCCATTTCTTGCTTATCTGAGGGGGGCAGAAGAAATCAATTCAATACAGTGACTGAATGACATCTGAGTGCACTAGCTTCGATTTTTAGTCATTGAGGTCATCCAAGACATTCACAAGCTGACAGAAAATGCAATAGACTGCTTTGACAGACAGCCAATGATTTTGCTTATTGCTCATGTAAGGCAATACATAACATGCAATTCTTTGTCTATCTTCTATAAATATACTGATGAGCAATGTGTTGACTTTATCTGAATACTGTTCATTCTCTGTTCCCTGTATCACCCCTTGAGACTTTAGTGTGGAACCTGAGTCAAATCACCATAATCAGACCATCTCAGACTTCTCAAAACACTGATGAACCTATTCAAAAGCTCAGCAGAAATGGGAGACTTCTGAATCCAGAAAACCCTCATTAATATATATATATATATATACATTTTAAAAAAGAGTAAAATTTAATCCTTCCAGAAATAGTATATCAACATTTTCTGAGGACATTTAGAAAGACTCAAGGTGAATTTAGGAAAGAAGCAGGAGAATTACTGTACCAAAAAACCTTTACCCTATCTCTGCTCTCTCCCATCACCTCCGTCAGTACAGGAACTCAGAGGGAGGGATTGCATTTGCTTGTCAGGGCCCAGAAGAGAGAATGGTTTTAAAACCCAAACTACATGATTTCTACTGACACCATAGGCCTAGATTAAACCGTGGCTGAGAAAGTATTGTATTTTTCTCATTTCATTATGTTAGCTGAAATTGTTCCCTCATAATAAATATTTAAGGAAAACTGCTTCCTGCCTTTTATCCTCTTTTAATTCTTCAAGGTGTTACAAGTACTTATATAAGGTCTCACCCTTCTGACCTAACTTTGTCTCAATGTCCATTCAGTGAAAAACCACAGAGTGTTTTTGAGAACCAGTAGGGATACCGTAGGGATTGTCATGGGGTAGCAAAAGTGCAGGAGTGGCACAAAGGATAGACAACAGAGTGCTAGCCTGGAACAGAAAGAAAGAGAAGAAAAGAAAATCACCGTAACCAAAGATGGAGGAGAGACAGGTGGGGCAGAGTGGACTAGAAGGCAGAAGGGCAGGGAAAAGCTTTTCCCCCTGGTTTAGAGGAAAAAGGGGGGAAAAGACATATAAAGATGCAGAAGTGGAATGGGAAAAGGAAGATACGAGGCATTGGTTGTGATATCTAGTAGCTTGAAGATCATAGGCTGGGAAGCAGTAGACTTGAACAAAATGACAGCCAAGGATGTGTGGAAAACCAGAATAGTGTGATCTGCCTCCCCAGTCTATTAGCTACTTCCAAAACAGAAGAGATATTTACTAGCACCCCAAAAGTACAAAGATAAGACAAACAAGCTACTTATTATGTCTAAAACAATAAAAGGTAGCTGTGAAATGGACACATAGATTAGGTTTGAACAAATTAATGTAATTTGCTCCAACAAAACCCAGGAGGAAGGAGCAGAACTGCTAATAGGGAATAACATTTCTGAAAGCCCTTATAGGCTGGTTGTTGTCTTCTTGCTGGCTAGCTGTTAAGTGGAATAGCTAATGACTTAGCTGCAGGGATGGAAGAGGGCCCTGATTTCACACCTCCTCTCATCAATGGGGTGGGAGGATAGGAAGAGAATTGCAGCTGATTTCTTCTCCCATCTTCTGTAACACCTCACTGGCTTTCAGAACACCAGACTCAAATGTTGCTGACCCACCCTGGACTTAGGTTTTTATTAATAAGGACTCGAACCAGTAGCCTCCTAGTTATTCACAGCTTTGCAAACACAAGCTTTTCTGGGTTTTTTTTTGTTGCTTTTCTTTTATTCTTTTCCAACCAGCAATGAATTTGGACTCAGGAAGTATTTTCCCAAAGATAAATCACTTCTTCTTTGGGGGCTGATCTGCTGTAGAGCAGTGCAGGTGAAAGGGACCTGGGGGTCCTGGTAGACAGGAGGATGACCATGAGCCAGCAATGTGCCCTTGTGGCCAAGAAGGCCAATGGCATCCTGGGGTGCATTAGAAAGGGTGTGGTTAGTAGGTCAAGAGAGGTTCTCCTCCCCCGCTATTCTGCATTGGTGAGGCCGCATCTGGAATATTGCATCCAGTTCTGGGTTCCACAGTTCAAGAGAGACAGGGAGCTACTGGAGAGAGTCCAGAGGAGGGTGATGAAGATGATAGGGGGATTAGAGCATCTCTCTTATGAGGAACAGCTGAAAGAGCTGGGACTGTTTAACCTGGAGATGAGAAGGCTGACAAGAGACCTTATCAATGTATATAAGTATCTAAAGGGTGAGGGAAAGGAACAGAGAGACAGGCTCTTCTCAGTAGTTCCCAGTGTCAGAACGAGGGACAACAGGTACAAGTTGGAACATAGTAATTTCCATATGAGGAAAAACTTCTTTACAGTGAGGGTGACAGAGCACTGAAACAGGCTGCCCACAGAGGCTGGAGATACTCTGAGATACCTCTGGATATCTCTAGAGATACTCAAAACCTGCCTATATACAGTCTTTGTGTAAAGTGCTCTAGGTTATCCTATATTAGTGGGAGAGTTGGACTAGATGATCTCTAGAGGACCCTTCCAACTCCAGCAATTATGTGATCCTGTGATCACTATCAAGCCACTGTAGAAAGCATGCTTTCCATATTAAGTCTGCATATGTGTCCCAGAAATGTTCAGCAAACCCTTTCTGGGCCTTTTGTCATCTCCCTTTAACTGACTACGTACAGGAAAGCACAGTCAGTCAAAAGAGGTTCTCCTCTCCCTCTATTCTGCATTGGTGAGGCCGCATCTGGAGTGTTGTGTCCAGTTCTGGGCCCCTCAGTTCAAGAAGAACAGGGAAATGCTTGAAAGAGTCCAGCGCAGAGCTACAAAGATGATTAAGGGAGTGGAACATCTCCCTAATGAGGAAAGGCTGAGGGAGCTGGGTCTCTTTAGCTTGGAGAAAAGGAGACTGAGGGGTGACCTCATCAATGTTTACAAATATGTAAAGGGTGAGTGTCAGGGAGATGGAGTTAGGCTTTTCTCAGTGATGACCAGTGATAGGACAAGGGGCAATGGGTGTAAATTGGAGCATAGGAGGTTCAAGGTGAATATCCGAAAATTTTTTTTTACTGTGAGAGTGACAGAGCACTGGAACAGGCTGCCCAGGGAGGTTGTGGAGTCTCCTTCACTGGAGACATTCAAAACCCACCTGGACCCTCCTGTGTGATGTGCTCTAGGTGACCCTGCTCTGGCAGAGAGTTTGGACTAGATGATCTTTCGAGGTCCCTTGCAACCCCTAGGATTCTATGATTCTATGATTCTAAAATGAAACTTAAGAAGGCCCAATGTTTCAATACATCAGAAATCTCTGCAAAAAAAAAAAAAAATTAAAAAAAAATATCACTTCTTATAATTAAAGAACAAACCTGTTCCTCTCTGCCTGAGAAGCTAGTGCTCAAAAAGGAAGGACTTATTACTTAAGTTATCTCTACATGGAAATATATAATTACTAATTTGGATATTCAGATTTGTATGAACAGTGTTTATTATTAGTTTTTCAATGTCACATACACATTTTGATAACTGAAAAGTAAGCCTAATAACTTAATGGAAACACATGCTGTTTTGGCATCGTACTATCATTAGTCTATGTTGACCTTAGCAAGGCTTTTGATACTGTCTCCCATAGCATCCTCGTGAGCAAGCTCAGGAAGTGTGGAGTAGAAGAGTGGACAATGAGATGAATCACAAACTGGCTAAACAACTGAGCCCAGAGGGTGGTGATCAATGGTGCAGAGTCCAGCTGAAGACCTGTAACTAGTAGAGTCCCCCAGGGATCAGTGCTGGGTCCAGTCCTGTTCAACATATTCATCAATGATCTGGATGAGGGGACAGAGTGTATCCTCAGCAAGTTTGCTGATGACACAAAACTGGGAGGATTGGCTGATTCACAGGAAAGCTGTGCTGCCATTCAGTGCGACCTGGACAGGCTGCAGAGCTGGGCAAAGAGTGACATAATGAGGGTCAACAAGAATAAGTGTAGAGTCCTGCACCTGGAGAAGAATAGCAACATGCATCACTACAGATTAGGAGCTGACTTGCTAGAAAGCAGCTCTGGAGAAAGACCTTGGAGTCCTGGTGTACATGTTATCCGTGGAACAGCAATGTGCCCTTGTGGCCAAGAAGACCAATGGTACCCTGGGGTGCATTAAGAAGAGTGTGTCCAGCAGGTCAAGGGAGGTTCTCCACCTCTAATCTGCCCTAGTGAGACTACATCTGGAGTATTATGTCCACTTTTGGGCTCCCTTGTTCCAGAGGGACAGGGACTTACTTGGGAAAGTCCAATGGAGGGCTACAAGGATGATTAAGTGACTGGAACATCTGCCTTATGAAGAAAGGCTGAGAGACCTGGGGCTGTTTAGTCTGGAGAAGACTGAGAGGGGATTTAATTAATGTATATAAATATCTGAAGGGTAGGTGTCAAGAATGGGTGTCTTTTTTCAGTTGTGCCCTGTGATAGCACAAGGGGCAATGGATGCAAACTAGAACACAGGAAGTTCCACCTTGACATGAGAAAAAACTTCTTTGCTGTAAGGATTATGGAGCACTGGAACAGGCTTCCCAGAGAGGTTGTGAAGTTTCTTTCTCCAGAGACTTTCAAGACCCATCTGGGTGGATTTCTGCTTGAGCAGTCCTGTTCTGGCAAGGGAGTTGGACACGATGATCTCCAGAGGTCCCTTGACCCCCTAACATTCTGTGATTCTGCGAATACCAGTCCTGACAAACAGATCAAATATTCTTGACTGTGTTAACTCTGGTTTTAGGTGTTCTTACTTTTAACTCAGTTTTGTCTCTTCCCAGACAAAATGGAAATTGTTAGCAGAAGAAAGAGGGAATCAATATCAGCTTTTTTTTTCCCCTCCTCAGAGCACATGCCTATTTTCCTACGCAGCTCCATGTAGAGGAAGGACTTCAGCATTAGGACATGGTAGCAGTCCTGCCAGTCCTAACTTATTCCCAGCACTCATCAGTTAAACATTAATAAAAGTGGTTTGTGTACACAGGGCTTTTAGTGACAACCCATAATAAGCACTGTTACTCTTCTCTAGCAATGATCTGAGAGTTGCTGAAACTAATTCAAAGTGAAAGCAAGTGCTCCCACTTCAGCTGCTGGTACCACGCTGGTTTGAAGTGAACCCCAGTGTTATAAATGTTTGTGTCACTGCTGTGTGAAAAGTTACATACCAGAAAACTGCAGCACTGGCCAATCCTGTATTTCAGCAATGTCATAAAAAAACCCTAAAAAACCACCACCATCAAACCCTACAAAATAAGAAACATGTCTTTGACAAGCTTTAAATGGCCCTAGCCTTCAGGATTTTCACCAGGGAAGTTGTTATATGGCCTCTGAGGAAGAAAACTGTGATAAAGGATCTGTAGCCAACAGCAAACTTTCCTTGCCAGGACATGAAGGCTGTAGGTTTCTTGGGGTTGTGTTTGTTTGTTTATTTTTTAAACTTTGGAAGGCAGAATTTAGTTGATCAGAAGGCCACCTCAGAGTAAGCTGTGACAGAGGCACTATGTAGGAGTATTATTAGAACAAAGAATAATTATTAAAAAATCAAAGTTACGTAAGTAGATCAAATTATCATAATTTTTATATTTATCACTTTTATGAAAAATAAACAATTATTTTTGTTTTGTTCAGAACACAGAAGGTAAATGCTTACTGTTAGACTGTGTCTTTCCTTAGCTGGAGATTTTTAACATCTAGGTTTCTATTTACATTCAAATGTGAACAATAAAGAGGAACAAGAGACCATGGATAGTAAGGTTAATTCATGAGCAGTCAGAGCAGCATATATCAAAAAGGAAAAACAGAAGCCCACAAACTTTCTGAATGATAGACTGCTGACTAAAAACAAATGAAGCTGAAATAAGCATCAGGATGTAAAATAGGTTAACAGAGTCTAAAATATGACACTAGTAACAGTGTTTCACTCAAGCTTCTCTTATAAAAATGAAATTGCTGTACTGTTTTCAGCAATGCCACCTAGTGATACATAGTTGTAAATCTTAGGGGTGCTTTGAGTTCTATGTATTTTCTCCCAGATGTTCTTATTTTTTTCTATGAAAAGGACAAATGTTTTACATGGTCACAGACCAGCAAAATTCATGTCATATACATGCAGAGCACAGACAGAAGAGGATGGGTTAAACATATGTGGAGGAAAAACATATTTCAGTTTGTATTAAAGTACTCATTACAAATCACCATACTATGTACACAGAGGTGAATAGGGCTAGTCCATAATATTTCAAGATCTTTCTTTGTTCCTCTGTCAAAAGCAATTACAGAACAGGCTGTTTCAGTCTGCTTGAGTGACTGCTGTCTACTTTATTTCATCTGACCCAATTAGTGTGTAAGGTAATTAGTAGAAGCTGCCACAGAGACATGTTTCAGAGAAGTTTGCAATTAATGAGATCAAGGTACTAACATGCAATTGTTTACAACACACACACCCTTTTGTTACAGTGAACTTACCATCATAGCAAAGTTGATAACATTCACTGGCCAGCAGCTAGACTTTGCCTTATTACACATCATTTGCAAATCATAGAATCATAGAATGTGTTGGGTTAGAAGGGACCTTTAAAGGTCATTTACTCCAACCTCCCTGCAGTGAGCAGGAACTTCTTTAACTAGATCAGGTTGCTCAGAGCCCCATCAAGCCTAACCTTGAATGTCTCCAGAGATGGGGCATCCATAACTTCCCTAGGCAACTTATTCCAATGTCTCACCACCCTCATAGCAAAGAACGTCTTCCTGAAGTCTAACTTTAATCTACCCTGCTCTAGTTCTAGGTCTCCCCGGAGCTTTTTTCTTCTCCAGGCTGAACAACCCCAACTATCTGAGATTGTCTTCATGTGAGAAGCCCTCTGATCATCTTTGTCACCCTTCTCAGGACCCACTCCAACAGGTCCAAAGTCCTTGTGTTGAAGGCTTCAGAGCAGAACATAGTACTCCAGGCGAGATCTCACCACAGCGGAGTAGAGGGGGAGAATCAAAGATTTGCAAATCTTTGAAATAAAATAAAACATACTTCTAGGAATAGCAATATAAACTATAGGTGAGTGATCCATGTTTTCTACTCCTGTTTTAAGCTTATTTGAAGCAGCCAAAGGAATTATGAACATATCTAAATCAAAGTCGTGGTTTATTTTGTTCACAGAGAGCCACTACAGATTGCATGTTGTCAAGTCTTTTAGCCTTTTCTCCCCAAGCATACCCCTCTCTGAATGGGAGAAAATGAAGGATAGTCAAAGAGTAAGATAAATAATGTAAAAATCCCCTGTTGATATTGCTCAATTGGAAGGGGAAAAAAAAGTCTAATATAATATAATTGAATTCCTGTAAGCCGCTTCCAATTTCACAGCTATTTTATACTTTTTCTAGTGGCTTAATCATACAAGTGACTGAAGAATCTTATATTTTCAGAAATACATACAATAAGGTCTGAGTGTTTAATTCATTGGTATACTGAATATGCTACCCCGTATCACCTGACATTTAGGAAGACTGGTACTGTTTTGTACAGGTGAGGGACGATATAAATTAGATACAAGTCTAAATGCAGCACTTGACAGAAAACTTGAATTACAAAGCATGTTCAATGCGTACCCCTTACCCTATAAGATAAAGTGTTCTTGAAATGGAAAGGTCATCAATTTAGACAGCAACACTGCAAACAGTTATAATGTCTACTGTAGACTGTAAGTAGTTATTCCTTCATCTTCTTTTTTAAGCTTTAATTTCTTTATTTAATATCTTTCATTGAGAAGTGAATGAAAAAAAGATTCCAATTGTAAGACTATCAATGGGGAGGATTGTTTCTTTCTATTATTAATTTATTGAAAAAGCAAAATACAACAGAAATCTGACATACGCTTCATTCTGCAGATGGTGACTACCATGACAAAGAAAACACAGTTTTTTGTATTTTTAAGACAAAATATATTAAAGTTAGAATTCAGCAGTGTGCCCAGAGCCACCAACAGGTCCAATGCCTTTTTTTCCCCCAAGATACCAATGTGGACAAAAAACTATAATCAGAGGGAACTGGAATTATAGGCTGTAGAAATTGCATTTTACACAAGAGAAGCCCTTTAGGTCACATACCATCTTTGTATATCAAATTATAATTTGCATAGCATTGGTTTCTGGTCCAATTGCTGTCTGTCAAGTACTGCATTCAGAAGTAGGAAGCCTATGATACACAGGGAAGATACAGGATGTATTTCTGTCTAGGGAGTCGGGCATAGGTCCCACTTATGAACATTCTAATATCACACCAGAACAACCTATTTTGCTATGTGTTGTTAAACATGTTTACAACTGTGCAGATCCTTCTGAGATTATTTTTAAGTTATCTAACGAATTAACCAAAAGTACTAAAGGATCCTATCCAAAACCCATCTACCTGGCATGGGTGCATTAGGCATCCATTACATTTGAAAGTAATTTCCGTGCTGGACACAGAGGTGATCCACACATGGAGATAAAGCACAGGATCTTAAAGGTATCTTGGAAGGGTGAAGTAGAAAGAATTTGGAATCATAAAAGGAACAGGGTTATGGAGACAGTAAGGAAGAAGGAGAAGATAAATAATTCCCTTATTCATATACTGACCCTTTTTTCCATGCTGGAGAACAAGGAAAAGTAAAGAAGAGAGCAACTTTTAGAAAGTTAACATCATTAGATTTTGCAACATCTCCTTGAAATTATTACTCCACATAGAATACTTGAAGCACCAGTGAAATCCTTGTTAAAATTTAATTTGAGTACTGCTCATCTTCTCATTATGTGGGCATTGTCTGAAGAAGTTACAAAAACATTTGCAATAGCAACTTAGATTATTTATTTCTTTATGCCCTCCCTACTAAAACGAGGATTTTCTGGCTGCACCAGACACGAACATTTGTATAACTCTAATACCTTTGCTGCCTGTATGTATTCTGTGCATTGATCTGGGATTTTTCATTTCATATATAATTCAGAACTCCTTGCAGTGAATTATTTCATAGCTACAGCATTAATGGAAGATTAAGAAATATTAGTATTGATGTTGGGACAGTTACCTATTATAAAAATTGATTTTGATTTCACTTGAGCGCCAACTCATCAGCTCTGCTGAGAGGAATGGCATCTCCTTAATACAGATTCAGTACAGGAAAAGAAGAAAAACATCAATTTGTCATTCTTTTTACAGCTGTTCTTTTCCTGTCTAGACAACTCAATGCAAGTGTGACATTTCGCAACATCATAAACTACATTCAAGAAACATATTGTTATTCTATTCCAATGTTTTTGCAACAGTAAAGAAGAGTAATTTTCTTTGAAGCCTAATGCCTTCCAGAGGCACCTCAATCAAACTACATAGATATTTTGGTCACATCCATCCTAAGAGAGAAATAGAAATGAAGAGATATTGGAACTTAAGTTTTGTTTCTGCCTTGGAGGCTTGTATAAAAGATCAAATGAAAACATCCAGGGCTATACAGCCTAGAAAGTACACAAACTGGCCAAGGGTGGGAAGCAAGGAAAAGCACATCACCAAGAAAGACTCTCCTCTGGTCTCCCTGCCACCAGGAACCCAAATCACTTCTCTCAGAGTGAGGCAATGTTCCAGGCAACTGCTCTTTCACTACACAACCCAGAGTCTCCCCACGCATTATGTTTACAGTATTAACAATGTGCATCACAGAAGTTTCATTTCTGCAAATAAGTCTTATATCTACTGTTTTCCATTAGGAAGTGGCTGTCATTTTACTGCTTTGTTTGCATATACCTATAGTGAAATCTAATGGTATTTTTAATAAAGTAATAATAGAAGCATTAAGAAGAAATATAAATATTATAATTTAAAATACCTGAGCATGCACAAGTGTTACTGAAGTCAGACAAGACCACTTAGGTGTTCTAAACCTTTGAAATCCAATTTGGAAACAGGTTAGACAATAATATTTTTTTTTTCAATTTATAACATGTATAAGAAGACATTTCAAAAAATAGAAGGAGAAAGTATATGTATTTTATTCGTGAATTTTCTTGCCCTTGTGAAGTTAAGAATAACTGTTTCATTTAACAATAGCAAAACAGCAGGCAAGGTGGAGGTGATGCACTATGTGTAAGGGAAAGGTTTGATTGCACAGTCCTTACAGTTAGTGATGATGCAGTTGAGAGCCTCTAGGCAAAGTTTAGGGGGATGGAAAATAAAATAAACGTTGTAGTGGGTGTCTACTACTGATTGCCCAGGTAGGATGTAAGCCTTGATAAGTTATTCTATAGGCAATTAGAATAAACTTCGGGATCATAGCCCCTGTCCTTACGGGAGATTTCTGCTTCCCAGACATCAACTGTTAGTTGCTGTGATGAGTGGGTCTTAGAAATTCTTGAAGTTTGTAGAAGATAACTTGTTGTCACAGGTACTCAGTAAGCCACCATGTACATGCATTCCAGAAAAGCCTTTGACGATGTTTTATTATCAAGGTTATTAAAGAAACAACTTCTATGGGACTGGAGTAATTGTTAACAGATAGAAAGCAGTTTAAAGAATAGCTGGAAAAGGGTAAAGTTTAAAGGACTTTTCAGGATGAAGACCATACAACAGGTGGGACCGCCAAGCACCCTAGTAAGGGAGGAAACAGACGACTTTCAGGCTATGAGATGCCGGTAACATGACCCAGTGGTGAACTTTCACAAAACTGAGTAAGCCAGCAAAAAGATGGCCATTGATGTTGAAGATGGAGTGGTGCATTCCAGGAAAAGTATTGTAAACAATCCCAACACAAACCCAGAACAAACAACTATAAAAATTCTGGAGACATCATTGACAGTTCATTGAAATAATTGTCTCAATATTCAAAGCATATTAAAACAAATTCCACCCATCACAGGGCATCGCCACATGTGCTGTAAACAAAACAGAAGGGGTCTATGGTTCCTCTAAAATTCTACTGTGCCCATACTTGAAGGGCTGCACATTTCCATGAGATTGCAAGAGACTTACAGAAGGGCAAGCAGAGACAATCAGAGACAGAGCTGCTGCTTTATTAGCAAATACTCAAAAACTAGGGCTACATCAGTTTGGAGATAAGGCTCAGAAAAAATAAGATGGAGAACTGAAAAGCAAGGAGGAGTAGAATTCATGTTAAATACTTGCTGTACAGGAGCCAGGGGTAACTTACCCAAATGAGAGCGTGTTGGTTTAAACCAGATTGAAGAAAGTACTTTAACCGTTGTTTACCAGGATGTTCAGATACCACTATACAAAACAGTTCAACGTGTCCACCATTAGAGGACATATTTCCTCTTTCCCTGCCCAGATCAAGTGCAATTCATATTTTCTTCAAAATCCTCCTTAATTTATTAATAATACATCTCCTCTGCACACTCTTAATTTTTTTTTTTCCACACATCAATATGTGAACCTGGTTACCCATTCTCCATATGGTTCAGACTTGTACTGTGGCACTCCTAAGTACTAAAAATCCTTAGATTAAATGTGTAAAATATTTAAAGAGGATTTATAAAAATAAATGGTGGAAAGGTATTCAGATGGATCTGAACACAAGTATCCTGAGGCTGTGCTTCGTTTCAGTACCAACTAATTACTGATATCCAGAAGTTGCAAGGTATTACCTACCATGTAAAGGATTCTTGTTTTAAATTATTTCTAGATGGACCTTCAGGCTAAGTAAGCATGGATCAGGATTAAGAAAGCTAGAATGACTTCCATATTTTGCTTCTTTTACTTAGCTCACAAAAGTATCCTTTGGCTAAAAACACAACCTAACGTATGTTTTTAAGAATTCTGAGAAGTGAATAAGCTGGCTACTCCTCAAATATTTGCAATGCCTAAAAACTAATTTAGCAACCACATATATAATATCTATGTTATTTTGGTATTTGTACATCACTAATTGTCAGGCATTCTTCATCAGGATCATCAGCTTGATGACAATGACACACAAAGGTTAAATCACTTCGATATCTAATTAACCATCAGAAACAATGCTACTATGACATTCAGCCTCCACCTAACATCACAGCAGAACCCAGAGAATTTGTAAGCCAATATTATTTTAGAAAATTAAAAATACTGCCATTCCCATAAGGGAATAAGTAGAAAACAAAGCAGCAGGCAGCTAGAGTAATAGAAGTAACATGGAAAAGATGTATACTGACTACAAAACAACTTACAAAGGTCAAACTGACATGATTGTTACATTTCAATCAACGGAAAAGGAAGTCTTAAAATCCTCTTCTTCACTTCTGTGTGAAGAAATTGAGTGCATTTCAAGTCTTGAGCATTCTTCCTCCACTCACAGTTCAGTCTTCAATGGAGAAAGAACTTTAGGAACACAGTTCTCCCTATTAAATTGTCTAACAGCTAAGAAAACCACTGTGCATAAAAACTCATACTTTTAAAAAGTATGTACTGTACCTTCAGATGCATCAGAGTGCTCTGTGACTAATTAGTTGTAGCAGAAGCAAAATAATCATTAATAGGATCTATATTTGTGCAAGTGTTCGAGCAGCCACTTCTCTATATTACCCATATGCTAACATAGCTTTCCACAGATTTCTGAAAGATGGTACATATATTCAACGATGTTTGACGATTTTTGTTATACTCTTCAACAAAGAAGTGTTCTCCTCACTTCTATGTATTTATGAAGATCGGTTTCAATTTCAGTGACACAAAAGTGAACACTAAATGTGGCTCCTGTTCCTTAATCCATTATTTACTCTAGGAACATAAACTTTAACATATATGTGTAAGCAGTTCTTTTAAAATTTTATACTGTATATTTGATTGCAGCTGTCTTTTTTGCATGCTATTACTAGTTCCCATCTTCACTTTACAAACTGCAATTAGGCTTGGTGGCTAAAATGCATGAACTACATTTTTGGGAGCTGTTAGATGTAACAAAGGCCTTAGATAGTGTATCTCATATGCCTTTCCAATCACTAACGATTTTTGGCAACCTGCTATCCCCAAGCACTGAGATTAATTAGTGCTTCTACATTTTTCTGCAAGATGTATATACAAAGTATAGGAGATCCATAATGAAATAATCAGTTTTTAACAAATATTTTAAGTAATGAGCCCCACAAATCAGGACTTTTGGGCAAATATAATCTCAACAGAAATTATTTGGAAATGGCTGACCATTTACCTTATAGATTTCAATGATTAATGCATATTTTATGCATACATTGTGCTAAAACATTTTAGGTGTTAACCTTCCACCACCTTTGACACTTCATAACAGTGTAGTTTTCTTTATATTTTGCACCCATCTGAAAAGCTGATGTTCCTGTAAGCGAAAAACCATGTAAGCACTGCTGGTTCTGCCACTTCTATATTTGCAAATCTAAACACACTATGTTACAAAAAGTGTCACCACCCAAAAGGTATTCCAGATCTTCTGGGTACTTATAAATTAGCTGTGCTTCAGTGTACAAG
>NW_009954442.1:1225617-1336171 GCF_000747805.2 Chaetura pelagica | reverse complement strand
ACCTGGAAAAGATGCCAACAGAATCTAGTGCCCCAAAATTGCATCAATGATGCCACTGGCATTTACATTCAAGTCATTACATGATGAGAATATTAACAGAAACATGTCAAGGCAGGAGAATAAGCCCTGAAAAACTACATGTGAGAATCCTGGCTTTTTTATTCTTTACCTTCTTTTTTTTTTCCTTTTTAGTAAGCAAAATTTTCCATGACTTGATTATATTTTCAATCAAAGGCAAAAAATTACACGGTGTGTAACAGAGTGTGGATTTGTGTAATTTTTCAATTTTTACCCTCCTCCTTCTTTGTGCTGTAGTGGAACACTCTTTACAACTCATTTACATTCAAGCTGAGCTAACTATCCTGAAACTCTCAAGGAAGACCTAGATTCTAGATTGGGTATGCATCCCTTCCAGGTTAGGAAGGTTTTTCCTCATTTTTCTGCTGGTAAACAACCTGTTGAAGCAGTGAGCACCATGGCTATCAATGCCAGAGCTCTCTGATGTAGCCATCGTAGTCACTTACTGACATCTGAAGAAGTGAAAAATGCTTTTGTATTGGTGGGAGTGATATATAAAAAAAATATGTTGGTTTTCTATTAATTCCCAACGACAGCCTTCAAAATAAACAGATGCATTTCCAGCCTGGATTTTTTTGGGGTTGTTTAAAATTAGATGACAACCAGACATTTCATTCTTAAGTTACATGAACAGTTATTAACAGAGTTGTAAAAAATATTATGATAGTTTATTAATTAAATGTGTAGAAACACCTCATGTCAAAAGGTGGATCCATCTACAGAAATGCTATTAAGGAGAGGAATTATTTGAAATAAAATTTGCTCTTTTATAGCAAGTAAGAAAAGCATCTATTGATTCAAATGTTATCTCTCATTTGAATAATGAGTACCATTGTTACATTTAATTAATACAATAAAATTGCCCAGCCAATTCTAGTAGTTGCTTAATACAGTTAGAATGGAGAGTTAATTAAGTACTCTAAGGTCCTTACAAAGCTTCAAAAGAAAATTTGAAAGTAGTGACATTTCTTGACATCTTAATTTTTTTTCTCATTTATTTTATATACTTAATTTTCCGTAATACTCCACTTCCTAACCCAGAGAAGTAATATGTGTAACTCCAACATATTTTACATGCTAATAGTTACCAAATAAAAGTACAATTTATTGATCACATTAAAACAAACACAACTACATTCACAATATCACTGTACTGTTCTCTACTAATAATAACTCCAGATAGCATAAGCTTTAATAATGAGGCACGACTATTCTTGATCCCCTTGGAAAAAGGGTAAAGAAACTGATAAAATACTAGTTGCAGCCTAACAGAACAAAAATAACTTCTATATGTTGACCATATATGCACGCTTGTGTCCACACATAACATATTATTAAATGACAACTTACATATCACTACTGACAAAGGCCTGTTTCTGAAATCCTGTATTCAAAATTGCACCAAAAAGCCTACCTACTTACAATATGCTGGTTTATTAATTGAGAGGGGAGATGTACATGAAAACAAAGTTCTTTTTTTTTAATTTTATTTTATTTATACACATATCTATACAAAGCAGAACTCTTGATTTTGTCCATATTGCCATATTGAGATCACCAGCTAAATGTTCTCTAAGCTATATGTGCTAGACTGATCCAGATAAACTCATCTGAGTTTATTACAGCAGGCACTGAAGGTGCTAGTGAGACAACACACCATTACCAGGAGGATTTTCCTACAGTACAGCCAAGCAGAAAGGAAGGGGAGCAGGGGGATGTGGGCAGAGACCTTTCTCTAAGCAGCTGGGCATAACTTTGTCTTTGGTTCACAGCAGTTTGTTTCACTTGCATCATCAGTGAAAAATAAAAGCCAGGGGAGTTCACACAGCTGGGTCTTAATCAACTAACAAATAGAAAATCGCCCAAGATCACCAAGCATTTTATTATTACTGTAAGCTGCCACCAGGAAGTGTATCAATCAAGAAACCAATGCTAATTGCTAAAGTATTAGTCGCAGCAAAACAAGCACTGTAAATACTCAATGTAATTCAGAACTTCAAGTTGGTGAAATATTTGTACTGCTAATATTTAGGCACTCAAGCTTTAATGTTGCAAATATTCTTTCTTGATGGAATAAGGTACAAAATTCAATTTTGTATTTTACATGTGTGTAAAATTCCACCTGAATTCTACAGCTTAAAATGTAGCTCTGAAAACACAACTGGAAATATACTACCTAATTGAAAATTGACTTTGAGATGAGGAATTAGTATTGGTAATTTCAAAATATGAATTGAGAACTAGAAATATTTGCAAATCCTTAATGTGTCAATAATTGTTCACTGAAATTTGAGTAATTGTGGGTGATGAATGTGTTGGAAAAATCTGTAGTCTGTTCCTAAACAAAGGCCTCCAAAAGCTAAGAGCAGCATTTTAAGCAGATGTATACAATCTAACAGAGCCAAAAATAGTAACCTTTTAACTAATCACTTACTAAATGGCCATTTTTTTCTAAACATAAAGCATTCCTATTAATCTAGCCTTTGTAAACTGCATGTTTGAAGTGGATACAGAATGCATTGTGGCCTTATTTTTTCTAACTTTCTTTGCAATACATCTGAAACCATCTTAGTGAAATTAAGTGAATAATTTCAGTTTGTGCCAATATGGAAAGACAACAGAATTTGGCTCCCTATGTCAAAGTCTGTCATCAAAGACCTCCAAAAATTATACTATGGTGATTAATTTGCAACACTGATTTACAACAATGAATATGTAGATATGATGCCCCAGTATCACTTAGGCACTGTAGCATCAATAAACATATTACATCTTTATTAAAAAAAAAAAAAAAAAAAAAAGATGGAGAATTATGAAGCTACTCAGCCACCTGTGTTGTTAGGACTGCAGTCTTCCAGCATTATTTAAAGCAGACTAGCGAATACACATTTCTGATATATAATTTAAAGTGTGTGGAGTTTTTGACTGGAGGATGTTATTTCATTAACGTTTTTACAAGGGTAGCAATTCCAACTATTCTACCAAACTTAATATGAAAAAAGAAACAAGACATCTTTCAGAAGTAATCTAAGTTTATGTGTCGGGCAAATCTTGAAAGGAAAATGTTTAGAATAAAACCCTGGGTTTAGCATCTTTGGAAACTCCTTATTCACTAGATGGATTTATCTTTTTCCATCAGCACCTATTACAACTCTCAAAGTGTTGTCTTTCAGCTTCAAGGGACTGAAGTTATTTATCTGTGCCTATTCAGACTTTTGTCCTTATGGAGATTATTACTAGCAAAAAAATCTAAGAATTAGGGTTAAATTGTCTTCATATCTTTGCAACAGGTACTTATGCTTTAATTAATACAATTCAAGGGTTTAGATAAATTTTCAAATAGAATTTTGCAGTTAAAATTGAATTAATATTTAAAAATTTGAAAATATGAAAAACATAAGTAAATATAAAAATACAAAAAAGTTTTTTGTGTCACTGATGTATCTTTGAAAAACATACTCTTCTAGGATTCACAAGATTAAAAATCCTGAAAAGTTTATTCCCACTTGACTTCAGAGAACTTCTTAGAGATTCACTTAGGAAAACTTGCATTTAAGTGCCTAGAAGATATGCAGTTTCCTATAAATGTATGAAATTACACTAAACCACTTTTTTTTCATGGACTTTAGGAGCTCCTTAGCAAATATCTAGAGATCACACACAATTCTGAGAGCTCCAGCGTGGTCTTGAGGTCTGGCTTCCTGAAGGAATCCTGGCACAGACAAAAAATTACTCAATAGCAAAAAAGGCCCAGATTTACTGCGAACTCATCTTGATGTTACCTTTCCTATACAAATAAACTGAGATCCTCAGATCTGATGATCATTACAAAAGCCTGTGATCATCTTCTATTCACATAAAATCAATGGCATTGCTGTACAGGAGGAAACTGGAGGAAGACAAGGAGAAAGCTAGAGCTTAACTAGGACCCAAATGCCTACAAATCTGACTACCTGAACAAACCACACATGTATCTCACTCCACATGCAGAAGTAGCCCCTCAAATCAACGGTCTGCTCAATGCAAAGGTCAATTTTTTAAGGATCTGCCCTCTACTAAAACACACTTTTGGCTGGGGGAAAACAGAATTCCATCTACAAAGTTAGTAATTCTGGGAGAATATTTTCCTGTGTTCTCATGAATTCTTCTCTGAAGGTTTTCCAGTGAGGAAATGTGATCTTTCAAAACTCTTGGGACTATCAAGATTAGAGAGAACTAGATTTCCATGCACAATTTAACCCCATATCATGAATCTGTTATTCACAATCCCACAAGATATCCTTGCCCATCTTATGCTAGCCTCCTATAGAGAAATACAAGCTGAATCTCTGAAAATTAAAAAAGCTATGAAGCAGGTAGATTTCAGAGATGTCCTGTTTTGCTCATTACACTAAAGCAGAATGCTCATACTTTGCAGGTCAACTAACATAAAATATTTCAAAGGAGTGAAAAAAGAAAAAAATATTGAAAACCAGATTGCCTTTTCTGTCTGTAACCTACAGCTTCCAGCAATTCATGACCATACTTGCAGAAATTATGCATGTTTAGCATGTATATTACCATAGCCGCATCTCTCTGCTTCTTAGCTTCCTTTTGTGGGGCTGTATCAGATTATGCTAAATAATTATGGTTTCTTTTTACCCCATTCACAAAGTGCTTCCTTTTCCAGGCCTATTTGGAGCTGATATTCAATGTAATTAATTGAATTTAGAAATCTTCTATGAATAAATGTTGATCTGCAGCTTCTCATTGGCTAATAAAATGGGAAAAAAAAAAAATCTGTAATGCTTAAATATCAACAATATATTCGCATTTTTTTTCCAAAGATATTTCTACACCATTAAAATAAAAGAAAATTAAACAATAACCTGGAACAAAGTTCAAGCTGCTGTACCTCTACTGGAGAGAGGAGGAGCCCCCAATAAAGCTAGCTGGAATAAAGGTCCATGACAGTGAACTTTGCAGAAATAATACCCGATATGATATAATAATAGAAAAATCTGTTCATATAAAATCACTTATAATGACCATAATATTGAAAAGCAGTCTGTGTCAGATTTCAAGGATAATACTCCTTTAAAAAATATTTCAGAGATCAGATGCAAATTTTCCACCTGAGGATTCATCTACAAATAAGACTAGACTGAAATGTGTCTTGTAATCCATCTTCTTTTAAAATAGCATTTTTATAAACTTCTAGACACACTATTAACCACCTGTAAAGATTTTTTGGTATAGAGTAAAAGCAACACATTAAGAAAAAAAAGTGTTGGCTTTTCCATGGCATTATATTAATTATATTATTGATTATTCTATAAAACAACCCAACAATTTCCAGGAATATCAAGGTGTATACATTCATATTCCATTAGCCATATATAATCAAATCTCTAGTAGAAGCAAGCTTCCATAGAAGTCATAAAACAGAAGAATTCAGAAATACTAACAAATGATGTCTTTCTCACATAAAAAATAAATAGGTTTGTTTTTTTTTATTAAACACACTAACATTCTTAATAGCATTTAAGTTTTTCTGCATCTGTTTTATTTCATTTCATCCAGATTTTATTTTCATGCATAGCTTTCTATTTTTCCTTCTCTTATACTACCCATAGTTTTAAAAAGTTATCACAAACTTGAAAATTTGTTTTTGCCATTAAGAAGATGGAATATTTTAATTGAAATTATAAAAATCATACTGAAATCACATTTGTGCTGTGAGGAAAGGTCCATTCATTTTCATCTAAGCAATGGCATGGCTGACTAAAACGATCTAAACATGCAGGTGCATGAAAATGCAAAGCACTGAACAACCAAGACGTATACTGAATTTGGAAAATTTAAAATATATTAATGTGACTAGTAATTTTTGCTTCATCCATGGAATACATGTTACAAAAGAGTAACATAAGTAACATAGCATGTAATATTTCCTCAGCCTAATTTTTTATGGGTTCATTCTATATTATTGTCATTCAAAAGAAGCATGAAAACAGTTGTGTGAACACTAACCAGCTCTTGTTATGTTCTGCCATACAACAGGCCCCATGGCACAGCACATTTCAGTGACTGGGAACCTTCTAGATTTTTCTCCTTCTTCTTTTAAGAAGATAGCTAATTACTTTCTTCTCAGTCTGCCTTCAGGACACAACATCAACTTTTGCCATTCAGTGTTGGTTATGTACCCTAACTCCCACACACCTCTGTCACACCACTGAAGGACTTGTGCCCCTGTGGGTTGTTCCAAGGTAACACCCCTCATAGGAAACTCCAACAAAGACCCAGGCAGAAGATCCTGCTTGCTTGAGACTGGGCAAGCTTAGGTTCCTAAAGTACAGAAGGGATCTCCAACTGGCTCTTAAATCTCGGTGCAGGTCCTCAACACTTGCTGTTACTCAGTCTGGTTTTAGTTCAATTTCCTTTTCACCCTTTCAAAACTGAATCCTGGATCCAGGAATGAAAGCTGCCACTCTATTCCCAGATTTAGTTTTTATTTATCCCAGATGTTCAGTATGCTATCGTTACTCTGGATTCTATGACAGGAAGGGGGAGAAAGTAAGCTCCATCCCAGTGCTAGTGTACCCACAGAATTTCAGAAGAATGCAAGGAACCTCCCTGCTTAAGCAAGCTGTGGCACATTTGGACCTCAACCTAGTGATATACATGCTCATCAAGGACCACCAGTACAATCTGCCAGAGTGACCCATTTCTACCTGCCTCTCATGTGAACTTGTAGTAACAATGCAATAAAACCCACCAGTTTTAAAAACAAACCACATGCAGAACTCACTTTGGTATACCTACTTGCTGCAGATTCTTATGTATCTTTAGACACAGAAAGTGATACTTTGAAAGTAATGCTCAGAAGCCCAAACTAAAAACCTCAGCACTGTGATGAAGGAAAATACAGTTTTAAGGAAAATCACTACTATGCTGTTGCTTCGAATTGGATAAACAAAGACATCAGTATTTATAGTTCAGTGTCCTGTCTGTAGCTTATGGAGAGTGGCTTATTCAGTGTTTTCATTTCATCGATTTATGACACAGTTGTGGTATTCAGGATGTACAGTGCTTGTCTTGAGCAATCCAAGTGATAAGTGATGGACTTTGGCACTCAGGATATCTGTTGTCTGTCTTGAGGCATCTGAGAGTTGAACAACATTTACTGATGGACTAAAGAGATGTCTCAGCAACCCACTCAACCCCCTCCTGCAAGGAGTACCTGAGAACTGGGGAGATTCGTGTGGGACATGCTGAGACGGGAGACAAAGGAGTTCTACAGCTGGCGCTGGGAGCAGAATATCCAGTGATAACCAGGCCTTGATATGGAAACCACCAGCTTTGCAGGACAAGACAAGGAGTGCCAGTCTCAAGCTACTTCCTAGGACAGAAATTCCACTGCAACAAGCTAATCCTATGGTGCCAGTTGACTCAACCTCCTCCTTTGTAATGGCTGATCCCATCAATTAGCCAAACAAAGACTACATAGCCCCTGGTATCATACCTGCCCCTGCTATCACAAGGGTTTTTCCCTATGCAGGGAGAAAAGGGGGGGAGGGGAGGGGCAGTGGGCAAGAACTGTATAAAAATCTAGGACTTTATGGGTGCATCTGAAGCACTTCTCCACCAGGAACTACTTCCCCACCGACGACATCGATGACATCGCTGGACCGTGGGTGGTAACTATGCTCTCGCTTTCTGTCCTCTATCTCTCTGCCTTCTCCTCTCTTTTCTGTTTTCCTCCCTGTCCTATCCACTCTAGGAACTTTTGTTGTGTTACTGCAATAAAAGTTTGTTGTGTGCCTGACAACTGACCTCGTTTGTGTCTTAATTTTGTCATTCGGGATCACCTTTATAAAAAATTGCCATGTATCCGAATACCAGATCATGACAACAGTCCTTATAGCTGAGGCAACAGGAATGATGTCCTAAGTGGTATTTGGAAACTAAAAAAGGACTAGAATTGCATGGTCACTCATTACATTACTTGTAGCCCAAAACTACACTTTATGACCAAATTACTCATATGGAAAAAACATGTTGGTTGGTTTGTTTGATTTTCAAATTACTGAAACAAAGAATTTCAGCTGTTGTTTTGGGGTTTTTTTGGGGGGGACAAAATGAACTTATTTATATGTTAATCAAGTTTCCAATGCCTTTACACAATTGACTATTTTACATTGAAATACAAGCTCTGAAGTCAAGGAAGTTAATTGGTTTCACCCAGGAAATAAGCCACTACCTCTGTGACAACTCTGACCTGGTTTGGAGTTCTCCCGTTACTTGTAATAAAAGCCAACTTGTCCTGACAGAAAATAGCTTTGTTATTCTCTCAAAGTCTCCAAGCAAAACATGACATTGTAATGGCCAATTATAGCTCAACACCTGCTGTTGGGAGGAGAACCTCATTACCACCTAATTTGAAGAACAGCCACTTCAATGTTTTCTGAAAAATGAGGAGTATCTCAGCAGCCACTTCACCAAGCCAGCTAACCCATAGGAAGCCTTTTCCAAGACTGGCTACAGAAGTCAGGCAAATATAAACTATTGTTTTGTCATCTGAGGAAAGGACTGAAATCTAAATTTCTGTAGTTTTTACAAGAAAATAGAACTAGCAGCTCCAGGATTTCTTCCCTCTGGTTATCCAGAATGCATTCGTCCTAAAGACTCTCTCAAAATTGCCATTCAATGCATGCTAATAAACACATGTATTAAAAAAAAAACAAAAAAACCCCAAAAAACCACAAAACTAACCTAAATTGGGTTATTTTCCAGGTTTTTTATGTCATGTACAAGTTAAGCTACTTAAATTCTGTGTTTCAGCTGGTGTGTCCAACTCAAACCCAATAGTGTTAGTCTTGACTAACTAATGGTGTTAGTAATTATGGAAGAGATTAAGACTCTCCTTTTTAAAGCTATAAATGCCCCCAAACTATGACTGATCTGAACAGGCTTCATTCTATAAGACTCTTTGAAGTCATGGACACTGCCACGAGGTTTCCATTCTACCCCTTTCAACAAACACAGCCTAGTGAGGCTAAAATTTCTATATTTATGTTTTTACTTCTATTTTCAAAAACTATAGTTAAGAATAGTTTAGCTATTTTTAAGACTCAGACTAGAGAAAAGATTTTCTCCTGTCAAAACTTTTAATCTTACAGCTATTTCTGTGAGAGGCATCAGTGTGTCCTTGGAGTTGCTGGGAAAAAATATCCCCACTTGGGACACAT
The DNA here is from genome assembly GCF_000747805.2 of Chaetura pelagica. Taxonomy (NCBI): domain Eukaryota; kingdom Metazoa; phylum Chordata; class Aves; order Apodiformes; family Apodidae; genus Chaetura; species Chaetura pelagica. The sequence continues at coordinate 1,326,863 of NW_009954442.1, read as the reverse complement.
CCCTCCTAGTCCCTGTGAGAGGAGAAAGAGGAAGAGAATACCTAAACTGGGAGAAGCTGCAGCAGTCAGAAGAACCTAGCAACTGTATTTCAGTATTAAGCATGTGGCAGTGCACCAGGGAGTGATCAGAAAACGCTTTCACTCTTTCATAACTTTTTCTGGCTCCTATTCCAGTGAACACAGGAAGGTAAACCCCTGTCCTTCTGCTATTTCTCTCTCCCACCACTTCCTTCAAACACACAGTAGTGTGGAAAGGTGATAATGGTTCAGGAAGTTGAGCTAAAAATAAAAGAAATAATATGAGAACCAGTGAAGAACAGGAATAAATGGCTTGCCACACAGGCTATGCTACATACCCCCTCCCACAAAAAAACCCCACGAACAAACAAAGAACAACAAAGAACAACAAAGAACAACAACAACAACAGAAAAACAACAACAACAACAAAAAACCCAAATGAAAGGCCAAACCAAACAAAAAATCTGGAAAAAAAAAAACCTAAGACCACAAAAGATTTTATGAAAATTAACGGAATTTATGTTTGATGAAAATCCATAAAGGGGAAACTCGATCTCCTACAGCAAGAATGTGGAGAGCAGAACGTAGATTGGTGAGCTGATAGATGTGGAGGTACATGACCAGCAGGGGCTTGAGAGGGAAGCACAGCAAAATCAGAGAAGTAAGGTCAGGCCCACGTCTCTGATCTCCTTATGCCCCAAACTGCACTGTTCCTGCATTGTCAAATGTCAGGAAAAATTCACCCTCAGGTATATTTTTTGCCTGTTCCAGTGGTTACTCTATTAAGAGAGTGCCAAATTCCTATGAATTTAACCCCAGTGGCAAAGTTTAAAAGCACAGTTCATAACAACACACACCCACCCACCACATCTGCCACCAAATTATACCCTAATACCATTCAAAGGCACGGCATTAATTGCTCTGACAAACTGTTTAAAGCTGCCTCTGAGATGGATCCCAAATTTAACATAATTCAAACCTTCATAGCTCTGTGCTATGGTTTCTTATTTGTCAAACAGAGATATTAATGCCACATTGCCTTGTAGGCTGAGTGAAAAACAGACTGATCAATGTTTGTGAAGCATTTGGATCATATGGGAATGAGCACCACTATGTCAGTGTACCCTTAAAATGCACAACAGCAAAGGGAAAAATGAACTGTTGCAAAATCATCATCAAATGCAGCTTTCCCTCATTGTTGGCATCACAAGTTCAAGACAATTTTACATTCATTTCTACAAGAAATACCAGATACCTCTTGAAACATGGTCGACTTTACACTTGAGGTTTCTTCCTACTTTAACCTCAACTAGTTAAGTATGGGCTTTCTTGAATTATCACATTAAGAGGAAATGTAACAGAAGATAAAGTTGCCATAGAGACACATATACTCTCTCCCAATCATTTCAAATATAGTTAAGACTCAATAAATTATTCTGTTCAGCACAGAACTATTTATACTTTTATATGAAATACTGCAAGGTGAGAGATATTTTTCAATTATGTAAAAAAATAACTTAAAATAGCAGTAAATAGTCTCAGGTAAAAAAAAAAAGTTTAAAATTGTGAGAAGACATAATTTTGTTCACAAAGGAAGAAAATTTCAAGCAGCTAGGCCTGTTTTCTAGGTGATTCTGTATTTCTTTATCACTCTCATAAATGCAGGGGGAGGGTAAGGGATTGTTTTGGATTTATTTTATAAGCCTGCAAGAAAAATGAACGGACCTGTGATGCTTCTTATGTATGCTTATTTAAAAGTTGCATGAATCTTCTCTTTAAAGAGAAAACACAAATATAGAAGCTAAAATTGTCACACTTTTTATAATGGGAGGGCAAGCAACACAATATTGATGTAGAGAATTTGGAGCTGTCATGCAGAATACAATCCTCTTGATTGGCAGCTGTGACTTGGTAATATTGAGACCTTGTGCTATTTGATTAAAACAACATCAAGATGGAAAGATCTCTTCAGATTAGAGGTCAGAAAACTCAGTCTGATTTTTCTGCAGTTGTCAGAAGTGATAAGCGGTAATTAACTAAGTCTGGAATAATGTCAGACAGGTGGTATTTTTCTTTTGAAGCAATTCATTAGGGAAGGCTTGTCACTTTTGACATTCCCACATAAATTCTGGTGCTCGGCATCTTCTCTAAAAAAGTTTAAATTGCTCCCTCAGGTATGAAAATATTATAAAGAAGGCTACATAGTGATCTAATACAACAGTTTAGAATTTAATTTGGCAAAGCAGTAACAATAACAAAAAAAACCCTAAAAGACACAAACAAAATCCCGTCGTTTCCAAACCTTATCTAAGCAACAAGAATTTGCAATGTGAGGAGACCCACAGAAAATGGAGCAGCTGCTATTAGCAAGGCAACCAGAAAAAAACATTGTCAGGCAGAACAGCAGACTTTTCAGTGCACAACTGCCATTTGAATACCCTCTCCATCTTTTTAACAGTTCCACAAAGTTGCCTATTCTTACTCTGGTTATAACAACCCATTTAAAAAAAAAAAAAAAAGTTCAACAGTGAGCAGAAAAATGACATTATTTAACAATACTATAGCATATAATACATTTTTTTTTACTCTATCAATGACTTTAAATAAGTCCTCTAAAAAACTTGAAGATCATCTACCAAGCCAACCAACCAAACACAAGCATCACGTACTATAATACTCAAATGTGACAAGTCATCAGCAGGTTGGAAAGAGAAAGGAAATGGTAACAAAAGAGAAGGAAATGGTGTCAAAGTAACTTCAGTTAGCACCTTTTAACTGAACATCTTAACAGAAAAATAGATTTTCAAAATCCAATAAAAAAAACCCAAGAAAATGCATTCATGAAAGTATATAAAAACACTTTGTAGAGACCCTATTTATTATGAATACAGTCTTAAAACTTCAGGCAACCAACTGAGAAAACTCATGAAATGCATAAGCAGTACTAAACTGTCTTAAATAATTGATTGCCTCTAGTAGGAATACTGTCCTATTTTGCAATTAGAGATATTGGAGGTCTCAATAGGATTTTGGACTTGTTAGCTGGAAAGGCCAAATTTTAAAAGCTTTTACATGATGAATCAGTTCTATTTCACAGGATCAGCTATGGATCAAGACAGTCTCCTAGATTACCTAGCAGCATGCTTACTCAAAAATTTACTCCTGCTGCTGCAAATAGACATTGGAAAATATGATCATGACATCAGCTCCACAAGGGGTTTTCAAGAATATCCCTTACAGCTTGGAAATTTAATTTCCTTTGATTTTCAATAGGCACATTAATTTCTTGACATAAAGTCTTTGACTTATAAGCAAAAGTCTTGGTGACTTACCTGAAGGCGTGTCAACTACTTAGTGCTAATTTATCTGGGTATTTTCAATGAACAAGAATGTCAAAGATTTAGAGACTCTTAATTTAATAGGTTATATCTGTTGTGGTTTTATTCATTCAGAAAAAAAAAAAATAATAAAAAAAAAAAATCACTGGCCATGATTTTGCATGCCTTTTCTCTACAAATAAATCTGTTTGACAGTAAACTACTGCCATGCTAGTCAGGAAAGTCAAAGCTCTTAATTGCTATATGCACATGGATTTTTGATACAGGAAGTAGCCTCGTCTTCTTGAACCAACATTCACAGCTGCCATCATTCTCTGTAGGAGAAACTTCTGTCTGCATATAGCTACTTTTGAATTTAAAAAAATCCCTTACATGTTTACTTTCAAGATGCCAATCATCGTCTAGTGACAGTATTTATTTATTTTTTTTTAAGTATAACTAGCACTGTCAGCTGCAAAGAAACTGACAGAAAGCACTGCAGAAGAGCAGCTTAATTAATTTTCATTTATAAAAAGTCATTGGTCAGGATTTATGCAGTTATTATCATTTTTCCTTCCACTAGAAAAGAAACTGGAAATTATGACAGCTTCTGGAAATAGTTCTGTGTTGGTTCCTATGATTGCTTCAAATCCATACTTTAAATATGAATGTAAACAATGAACACAATAGTTTTGCTTTGTTTTTTTAATCAGCTTTCCAGCAATGAAAATGTTAACTTTCAGCAGATCACAAAGCACCATTATTAATCTGCACATTGAAAGACAAGTCAAAATGTGTGCCTGCTTATACTAGGGGACTACAACAAACTGTATATGCTGTTCCAACAGCTATATAATAAAGTTATGCTTTGGAAAAATCACATTTTGTAAACAGCACACACACGGCATATGAAATGAAACGTGAGAAATAGTTACTTATCTTGCATTACACTAACTGTTGGTTTCCATGACAAATGAAAGACTGCAGTGGCAAAGGTAACACATTTGCTTAGCTTTTAAGGGACAATGGTAGGATGCCTGCTGAGTGAGTTTCATTAAAGCCAGCCATAGAAAGTTAAGCCTATTTTCAAGAGTAGCAGTAGTGTCTGAACCCTTGAATTTTCTTTTTGGAGAGTACATATTAGTCTTGCTAACAAGCACAATATTTTCAAAATAAAAGGTCATTGCACATGGTGGGAAGTTGCAGTTTCTTTTGCTGGACTCAAGTCTTTAGGATTTTTTCCTTACCATTTTATGTTTGTATATTTATATTCTTTCAGTTTTAATTAACTTTACAGAGGTCTTACCCATAAAGTTTCTTACACTAAGCCATGGAAATATTTTAAGGTTCTCCACACTACTTCAGCTGCAATTAAAAGGTTGGTTAAAACAGCAGACTAGGACATCAATTCACTGCACAAAATGGTCACTTGCCTTCTTTTCAAGCATAATATCCTTGACCATTTAAGAATTTTCACTAAAAACAAGAAAGAGAAGAGAGGGCAAAGACAGGTGAGTGAAGTGAAATAACTCCAATTTGTTTCAAGCTAGACAACCCTACGATGTTTTATATCCAGCTTAGTTGAGATGTTGCACACTGCCAAATAGGGATATGTCAGCACATAAGTGAACAATCTCTCTGATAGCCCTTGCACAGCAAAATACATCGTGGGCAGCTGCAAACACAGCAATTTCATAGAAGGCAGTGACAGCTTCTTCCAAGATGGATTATTCTTATGACAACATGATTTCCTCACTGCACAGTCTGCAAGTCAAGCCAGTTTCCCAACAGATATGGTGCAGGTGTCCAGTCTCTTTAGACAGCAGATAGAAGATACATTCACTCTGCCGCAGACTGCCTATGATTGCTCTTACATACTCCAAGAGAATTCCAACATCACTCAGCTGTGCAACAAGCTTGCATCTTGCTTCAGCTTTAGAGTAAAAACTATTTGCCAAATCAAGAGCTGTGTTCGGGCCTTCCAGGCAACTTCCTGGGGAACAAGGGAGTAGGATGTCTCTCACTGGCCAAGAAAGAAGAATCCCACATAAGTGGTACAACAGAAACAAGACTCACTGCAGAAGCTACCACATCAAGCTAGGCAATCACCCATTTCAAAATTTGGGCAATACAGGAGTCCTCCCTGCCATAAACCCCAAATACAGCCATCTGCCTGTTTTTAAAACATACTTGCATCCTCCTGATGAGTTTCTTCAGGCTGGCCTGTACTTCACCATTTCAGACATCGGAGCACTTTCTGTAGGTTAAGTCAAGCGTCTTAAGGCCTTAAGCAATTATTATCAACTGCATCTTGATTTCAGGACATTTTTATATCTAATTATTTCTTCAGATACAGCACAATTCCCTTTTCTACATGTTGGTGCTATATAAATCTATATAATTGCTGAAGCTGAAATGTACTTTCAGGAGTTCCTATACTGTACCTTGTACAGGAACACATCTTGTATAACCATTTCAACAGACAACATGGCAGAAATGGTAAAACCCATCAATCCTTCTAAAAAAATACATTAGAACTTCAATAATAAATGTATCAAAGCTAACTTTTTATCCTTGTTCTTCTCTGCCTAAGCACAACTGTCTTATTTGTCTCAGTGACCATTTTACTATTTGCAGCTCATGGAACTGACCATAACTGTAATCTGTTCCAATACTCCTAACTCTAGATTTGATTTGTTTTTTATTACAGAACACCAAAATGATCAGCTGCAACTTGCACATTGGTAGGCATGCGCGCGCACACACACACACACACTCACACAGCATGTATACAGTTTATATTGTGTGCATTGAGACTGAATTGCAGTAGCTTTAGCAGAAGTAAGCATAATGCAAACATGTATGTTTGGTTAGAAGAACTGAGGCACAGACACATTAACTGTTCAACCTAAATTCAGAAACACCATCTGTGTAAAAGACAGAGAAGAAATGTTTTTATCTTGAATCTTGGTCTTAATCACAAATCCAGACCTCTGTAAGTACTATGGGTGCACTGCAAAAGACACTAGCAGAACACAGGTTAACCAATCCGTACTAGGTATCTGCAGTGTTGCTCCTCAACATGGCTAGGAGTCATTGCTGGAAAGAGAAGCTTTCATCCAAAAAACAGAAATACATCTGTTAGACATGCATAATTTTGCCTACTCAAATCCATGCCATTAATGCAATCCATCAGAGAAAAGGGGAATTACATAATTTAAAAATCTCATTATGAACTGCTTGCAACTTACATACAAAATGCACCTACTTATGTTTCTATATATTCACTCCAGAAAAAAAAGAAAAAAAAACACAACCAACAACAACCAAAAAAAACCAACAACCAAAAAACCCCCACAAAAACCAAACTACTCAACTTAAAAATGGTTTAACTTCCCTACCTCTCCCCACACAAAACTGTGTATGAAACTAGCAATTACTGATGGTAAACAAAATGAAGTACGATTAAACAGCTTGGTATTTTTGTTTAAAGATTCCTAAAAAACTCTGATGTTCTTACAGTAAACAGCTGCCATTCACAACTGCCTGCTAAAAATTAAAACAAAATATCCAATTTGAATAAATAATGGAATTTAAAGAAAAATGAAAAGTAGGTTCAATTTGTGGTTAAAATTACTCCCTCACCCCAAAACACACTATAATGCAATCAGTGCAGTTCTGGCACATGTTAAATACCTTTTTAGATAATGTAAGTGAAATACACTACAGAAAATCAGATGAATAACTACCATTCTGCGTGGCTGGCACAGAAGTAGTCGATGCATTTAGAGGAAAGGCTGAGAAGCTTTAGCGCCAATGGCAGTGCACAAAGCCTCCTTTGGAGCTACTGTGGGGTTATTTCAGTTCTTCCCTTGCTTCTCTGTCAGTTTAAAATCTCCAGTGCAAAGGAATGAATTTTTCCTATCAATCTATGATGCACATTTTTTAAACATAAGTAAAATAAAACTCTCTTTAGTCTGAAAAATTATTGAGTCAGCCTCAACATATAGTATTGCATAAAACAACCTATATTAAGCTCTTTGCTAATGTACAGTAGAAAGTGCAGGCTATAATTTACATTTAAATGGTCTTGACAGTTCCTTATAAATCCTTCATTTCCTCTACAAAAACAACAAATTGCTGCCCAGAGCTAATGCAGTCCAAAGTAAGCATATGTTCATATTTCCTTTAACATATTCATTTATCAAAATAGTTTTTGAATTTCACATGGCTTTGCCTCACTCTCATCAGTTCTAATTACTGATTTATTTTTGGTATCAACAGCTTAAATTTATACAGCACTGTCAACCACAAATTCTTCAAAGAAATCTTATGAAGAGATTTCTCACCCACCACTACAATGCACATCCCATCAGGACTGAACTTTGTTCTGGGCAACAATGTTGTAATTTCACAGACAGATGAGAAAATTGGGTAAAACCTTATGAGGAGAATTTAAATAGACAGTACAGTTATCATGGCAGGATTTTTTGCCAGGCAATTGAGGTTACCATCTCTGACTCTTGCCAAAAAGCCACAGAATATTTGAAGGCAGGAAGTCATCTCAGTTATATCCTAGCAATGTCATCCTATAAATGATGTAATAAAATTTAAAATAGGACATTCAGCACACATCTAACATTGAAAAATATGAACTTTTTACGTCATACAGTATTAATATCTGCATGTACACCAATGTTCGCTGATTTTACATATGCTTCCATTTAAAAAATAAACGCGTGAAGTTCATTTAATCTTGTCAGTGTTACTGAGGATAAAAGAGCATAGACAATTAGAATCATAAATGTTAGAATTCGGTTGTAATGCCTCATGAAAATAGCTCATCAGCCATTAAAAAAATACTTTATTCCCAGCTACAGCTTTTTTAGGAATGCAAAGAGATAAAGCTGAAGAGCTTTGTAGATGGATTATGTTTACAGTCAAATCATTAACCTACATCAAATTCATACCAAACAAAGGCAGAAAGTATTGAGAAAAGTAGTGCCACACCATTTTTCCCTTATAATTTAAGATAGCAAATCAAGATAGAAAGGGGTAGAGACTACTTGAAACATCAGACAGAGACTTGTGCGTTTTACAAGCTATGTGGATTTAAGCATAATGTCTCTATGTTACCATATAATACTCATATTATTAATTTCTCCTCCATCTCTTTCACCCTCAGTCTGATAAGTCAAGCAAAAACTCCACTTTAAACATACATTCTTACTTTCAGACAAAAACATGGCAACACTGAAGGGATCAGAAACTGCAGTGGCCCATTTATAGTTAGCAGCATCCTCCTAAGTTTGTTCAAATAATAATAAAAAAAAAAACCCAAAACAAAAAATAAAACACAAAACAACAGCAAAACAAATACATGCACACACAAAACCCACAGCACCCAAACCCCACCAATCTGAAATCGGTAAAGCTGTCACATCCACACAATATACTTTATCATAAATGGCAGATATGATGTTGTCCATAGAGTTCCATAAACCATACAAGCATGTAAACTTAGTATATAAAGTATATTTTTTAAGGCATAAAAACTACTCCTTAAGATAAATCGGAGCAGCAGAGGTGACTGGACAGCACTGAAAAGTAGGAGGCGAGTTTCATTTCCATGATATAGTTGGTGCTGAGTACCTGGGAAGCAAAAGCTGTCAAATCCAGCACTGGGTGTAAACCAGACTGACCTAACAGCCTTAGACCTGGTTACACTCATTCCTTTATAGGTAATTACAAGACCTAAACTTCCAAAAAATAAAAGGAAATATTTATTCATAACAAGTCATTTTTTTCAGTAAATGTTGCTGAACTAATGTAATAATTTCTGCTAAAAGAGCCAATAAACACAACCAATAGATTTGTGTTTAATTTAAAGGCCATTTTCTGATGTGCAGTATTTTCCCTAAGAAGGTAACATACAGTCAAGCAGTGACAAACCTCACACCTCTGATTGACCACTGGATTTCCTTAATAATAACATGAAAACATGATCAAGCTTCCTCCACTTCTTTCTGAAGAAAGACTTCTCTTGTGTCAAGCATAATTTAAACCCATTTTTCCTTTTTCCCTTGCTACCTAAAGGTGTAACGACTGCTTCCTTCAGTGAGCTGGCAAAACCCACCACTCTTCCTCTCACCAAAGGAACCAATCCCTGCCAACACCTGCTAGAACATGTAGAACATACATTAGATGCCATTGCTTGATAGCAGCTGTAAAGGCTGTGTTGAACCTGGATTTAGCATTAAGACATGAAAAAGTTAAGATGCATCACAACTGAAGTGTACTACACAATTCAGATTAACAGCTTTTCCTGCAGGATCCCTCTTTACCGGATCATTTTCTACTTTGGTCAAGCCACTTTTCCTTCCCCACCAGCCATTAGGTTGCAGCTTGCATCCCACCTCACATCTTACAAGTCTCTTTCTCACCAAAATGGCAGTCACTCCACTCATTGCAGACTGCTGCTGGGGGAGTTATGGGGAGAAAGCCTCATTTTTTGCTGAGCTGTATGCCACAGCAGTGCCTGATGTCACAGAAAAGCAGTAAGGAAAGCACATCCTGATCCCTGCTGCCCCACACCGAAGCACACTTGGACCAGCCACAAACCACTGAGAAAATCGTACTAACAAGTCTTGACTGAGCAGTTTCAGACTTTCAACTTTAAACCTTTTCTCCAAAGTGCTACTTTTTCTCATGGAGTACTGGAATTTCATTGGGAAGACTTTTTGTCATGATGGGGAGTGGGGGGCTGGGGGAGAAATAAGTGTTTCTTCATTATCTTGTTCTGGGTAATGGCTCATTTTAGATGAAGCTACAAAATAAGCACTGCAAAGTAATAATCCTGAAGTAGCCAAACAGTCTAGAAAATGTTAGCTTGTTTGGCACCGTTTTAAAAATAACTCCTTAAAATTAGGAAGTACCACATAACCTAGGTGAAAGTGTAATTGTTACATAAGAAAAGAAATTAGAATCTGACACTAATCTGGTAATGTTCTCCCACACAGCACAAGGAGCTGTATTAGGGTTAAAATTAGAAACTTAATTCACCTCAAAGAGGGGTGAAAGAGGGATAAGAAGGCAGGGTTTCTTTCCTCCTCCATCAGAAACTTTCATAGTTTATGTGAAGAGAACCAATATTTAAAGGTTTGTAGATAATAATGTAATTCACTTAACTGGATTTAGAGCTTAGAGCCAGATGGGACCATTTGATCATTTAATATGGTTTGTGCAAAGGTCGTAAAGTTTCACCTACTTATCCATAAATTGAGCCAAATAATTAATGTTTGGCTAAAATATAACATTCAGAAAAATACTGATTTGAAAATATTGAACAGTGAAAAATTGCAAAGATCTCTTAAAAATTTGTTTCAGTGGTTAATTTGGTTTTAAATAATAATTGTCAATATGCTTTATTTATAGGTCCAATGTTTAAAATTATTTTCATACTTCTTTTTATACATATATTTTCTAATGAGAAAACCTACTTATTGTCCAGAATCCTCTTCCTCAGGGTTGTATGCACTACTTAGGCCTACTCCTACATTGAAATAAAAGTAACCAGGGATGGCATCTAAAGTAATTTCACCAGCTCATTTTTTTTGTAGCTTGCCTTCTCTAATGTTGCTTGGAAACCAGAAGGGCAGTGTGTGCTCCATGCTAGTGTCACCAGTGACGTGGACAAGATGTACTGGCAGACCAGATGATGGGTGGTTTTCCTCATCTTTGTTATTCACAGTGGCAGATACCTCCTAGCCTCTTCTGACAATTTCCCCATCTGTATGTTCAGGGATTAGACTTTCAACCCACAGGACTGCACTGACAGCTTGTGTTTAATTGCTGATTCACTGTGATCCTCATCTAGAGCCAATTAGAAACTTATGTCCACAGTTCTGATGTCTGCATGTCAAAACATGATTATTTATTCACTCACAGAAATGCTCTAGGGCTAGCTGGTTTTGACAGCATTTCTATTAAGATAATTCTGTACTTGAGTACAGGGCTTTCAAGACTTTACTTGGAGTACTTCTGAGCAGGCACCTTCACCTCAGCCATCCCTGTGCCTCTGCAAACCCTTAAGCTTTAGGCAATAGAACCTACCCATCTCTCACTTCAGCCAAGTAAATATTTGGGGTTTGCTAAGAAAAAATGGGCTGTACTGGCTAGACGAGGCTAAGGCACAAGACTGTGGTTCAGATGAGGCAAAGCTGAGAAGTGAAGCTGGGTGAGCTGCCAGAAAGTCCATGGGAAGTGGAAATGCCCCTCAGTGTTCAAATAAAGTTCTGGACATGCTTAGCTCTGTTCTAATGAACAATGAACAAAACATCAATTGTAAAAAAAAATATAAAAAAATATAATAAAATTGCAGGATAAATTACATTCTGACCATTCCTGAGCCCAAATTCTTACCTCAGTTCCCTTTGGGGGCTTTTCCCCATCTGAATTTAGTCATTCACGCCTTTTCATATTCCGTCTATCTCATAGTCTATATTATAAAGAAAATAGTCTATTTATACTAATGTATACATCCTTCTGTGATTCAACTGACTTTTTTTTAAAGAGAAATACAAGTATTCAGAAACATTCCTATTTAAATAAGAAAAATACCAGTGTTCCACTTGACATTTTTGTAGAACAGTGAATCATTATACAGTGTACACAGTTAACTATCTCAGCTTTTAGAAAACAAAGTAATTTCTGCTTTGACTGTATCTGCATTGTGAACAGCAATAATGGATGTTGTACTTATTATATCAGTTTATGTTACATTATTTTATCAATGTAATTCAGCTTCATAAAATAGAGGCATAGTGGCTTATAAGCAATACTAAATTATTTAAATCATCATTGAAATTTCTTCTATATGCATGCTTTTAATTACTCAACATTTGGGGGTGGAGGGAAAAGACAAAAGCAAATGTGTATCCAAATAAAACAATCTGCCCATGCTACCTAACCACTTAAGGTCACCTTTAAATCTAATCAGCTTCTAGGACATCTTATTACTTCTCTCTGTTCCACATTCATGACTTTTTTTTCATTAGCAGCTCTAGTATAAACTGCTCTGTCTATTCCAAATGCAATAACAACTAGCAGTTACAAACTGGAATATCTTTGTGCCTCACCCCATGGTTAATTTAATTTTGTGTTGAAATCTGAGCAGTGAAATGATCCAATGAGTCACTTCTGTAACTTTTGTATACATTTCCCTTTGGGAAGAAGAAAGACTCTTTCTACTTCTCTTTAAGAGTACAATATTCTAGAAATAGCACAATCATATTAGAATAACTTCCTAAAAAAGACCCACAGGAAACCATAAAATTTTAATATGCCATTAGAATGAAAAACATATTATTGACCACAGAAAAAATACTGGCAATTGTATTTATGTCAACAGAAAGCAAAAGGGCTCTTCCAAAATATAGCTTGTTTGGAATTATTCTTAGTAGAAGGAACAGAAATAGGAAGAGGGGATTTGTGTAACAATTTCTGGGAAATCAATTTTGACACAAAGGAAGTAATTTAACTTTTGTGCACCAAGTAATAAAATGATAAATCTTTAGCTATATTAACATGTTGGAATAGACTAGATGATTAAAGTGTTTTGGCACTGGGTTATGAGATAGGTTAACAGGACATTTGTGAAGTTGTTCTGCTCTAATACCAAGCTGACAACTGTAACAACCATGAGTCACCACATCTTGCCAATACATGGAAGTTGCATGGACGAATGGGATTACAAACTACTAATAAGACACTACTTCTAGAGTTTAGCAAAAAAGTGACCTCTTGGTTTCTGGTAAGGTAACTTGTGACTTCACATACATTTTACAGATAAAGTAATTGTAATGAGATCACTTCAAGCTTACAGAAGTGGTAAGCATTAAAAGAGCCATAATAATTTGCACCTAACCATGTCATCAACATATACATTTGAACATATTGAAGGTCTTAAGGGGATTCATAGAACCCTTAAGAGACTACGCACAATTTTTAAAAGATATTGTAAAACTTACCCCGTACAATATTAACTATATGCTTACTACCATATAAAAATATGTCCTTTCAGGTATCAGAGACTTTCAATTAAAATAATTATCAAGAGAGAAAGTATTTCTAATAAGATACTTCCAAGTGTACTGAGTATCATTACACAGTAAGCATATTGTTACACAACCAAGATCAAAGTATCATTAAAAATCTGTACTCTAAGGGAAAGGTTTAAGTGAGTAGAAAATATGAAGTGTACAGGTATGTTTTTAATAGTTTTAGCTCGGTGTTCTGGGTACGACTGAATGGCGCAAAGGAAAGAAAACTGCCTCTGATTTGTGATCTGCCAGAAAACAGTATTAATAAATATACAAACCTTTACCAGTACAAAAATATGCTCCACCAAACACAATCGGGTTATATCCATGAACCAGAACATCTGAATTCTCAGTACATTAACCCACCAGTAATCTCTCTCTGCTACAAAGAGAGAAAAAGTTTGGCAGGTTTCAGACAATAATTCTGTGAGGGATGCTGAGGTTATTTTATTATTTTTTTTCTATCCATTAGATTCTGACACTAGAAATGTACAAAACATTGAACAGGAAATAACTTAGGATACACAGAAATTCTCAGGGTGGTGAAGACAGGCATATTTTCAAAGGTTGAAGTGTTTCCAGGTAACCCTGATACTTTGATGGCCTTTATATCTCTATTTTTGTAGCAGTCACACATTTCCAATTACTTATGACCCAAAACACTGTAACCAGCTGAGAATGCATCCAGTGTAGAGCTGACTGTCTCATATTTCTACATACACAGGGGTATCTTCCACTAGAAGTACAACCATAATCTCCCTAGGCAGATTTATCACTTCACACTAGATGATCAGTAACACAAGAGGTGATCTCTGACACGGAACACCATATAGTCATGCATCAACAAAACAATTCCAATAAAAAATTCTAACTATAAGAAACTGTAATCTTGATATATAGCTTCAGACATATAGGGATGCTTCTACCCTTCAGATTACCTTATTTTGTTACTACTAGTAACATAACATGATGCCCAAACCTGATTTTTCCCCCCCTTTTCCTAATACAAGATCTTCAGATTGGATAAGTTATTATGCAAATACAGACACAGATATGTCAGGAGGAGCAGCCATGACTTCCACTCTTACCAAACATCATTTCAGCACTGGTGGATGAGTAGCCCTTTTGTAATTGGGCTATTGCTACCAGCAATCCGATCAGTTACATTTGGAGTGCCTGTGGGAAAGCATCCACTGGTGCTCCCTATTCAACTTTCTGTTAATCAGCCTCTCTTATTCTCTGTTTTGTCTTTTTTTTTTTTTTTTTTTTTTTTTTTTCTAAAAAATACCAAGTTCTGGATGTTTTAAACTTCCGATTTGAGAATACAGTAGAATTGCTGCACAACCATATGAAGAGCTACAACGAAACATCAGCTAAAGGGACAGCCCCAACCAGCGCTGTGGTTACCTGCACCTTATGGAAAGTTACTGCATGAGAGCAGAAAAGGAAGCTTTTTGTACATCTCTCACAACACTGCATAAATCCTATAAAATGTGAGATTACTGCTTCAATATCTTCCATAGAAGTGTGGTGTACAGCTGGTCAGCTTAGCCCATGCAACAGCTGCCAAGTTGGGGACAATATTGCTTCCATTATCTCTCTAAGGTCCATCTGGTACAAAACAACCCTTTGTAGCTCATGCCACATGATGCTGGTGTAATTTCTACAGGCTAACCCTGAGAAAAGCAAAAGGGAAATGGTAAGGGAGACTCGTGTTTGTTAGCTAAGATGGCAAACCTCAGATAATAAAATTAACTAATAAGTCCCATTTCCTGTACAAGCCAATTGCAGTTCAATTTATTTTACAGCTCTTATGAAAAAATAACATTGTAATTTTAATTAACATTTAAAAACATCAAACCATTTTTTGTTCCTAACAGAATATTTAATTACCACCTTTTCCAGTTAAGAACATATCCTTTGAATATCAATAATAACCAAAAGCCTCATTCATAAGCATTTCTCATTAAAGACATTGATCACACTTTACTAGACCTGCTATAGGGTTCTGTTGCCTAGTTTTTAGTATTACTGAGCTGAGCCCAAATTTTTGAAAACATTTAAATAAACCAAGTTCTTAAGTCTTTCTGAAATGCAAACACAAACTTAAATCCAATAAGCTTCAGTGAGCACCTCTTTCTAAGTCACTTTTTGCATCTCAGTGTTTTTTTGTTCTTTAAGACAGATTCTTTTACTCACAGACTTCAAACTCACCTCTATATAATTATTTACAGTTACATAAAAGTAACAGTTCAAGCTGGTTGAAAAGAAAAGACGGCCTTAGAAAATGTTCAAATAAATATAGTTTAGTAGTTGCAAGGATATTTCAAACAATGCAGACCAATTTTATAGCATCATAAAGAAAGTATAATCTAGCCAAGCTGTAGGGACAGCATAAACAATTGAAACACCTGAACATAATATATAAATTCCAGGGATTGAAGCATACAGTCCAAAGACTAACAATTATACATAAAATTTGATGTATTTCAGAAAAAGAATTAATAAAGTTTGACCAGATAAGTTTCACCATTAATAATAGTATTTTTTTTTTTTTTAGTCTCAGTTATTTCTTCAACTCCTATAATTATTCAAAATAACTGTAGGTTTGCAATTTCTAAAAATAGCTCTCCTTTGTGTCTTCTCTCTTCTGTAAATTAACCTGCACACCTAACTCTTCAAAACAGGTAATTCAAATGTTGTACCTGAACCATTAGCTGTTCCATTATTCAGCTGGTCTACCAAGAGCATGAAAACTCATGGCCAAAAGGACAGATCTGTGGGAAAGATCTTTGCACATGTGTATAACTAACCTACTTGTCTCTGGACAACTGCCAATAGAAGCAGCAGATAATAATTCTTACCTGTCAAGCACTGCACACCAGAATGTTTCTTCCCAATTAACAAAGGCAATTAAGAATCATGAATATTAAAGGAAGCCTTAAAACCTGTATTTGCTAATTGATACTACATCAAATGGTGAAGACAGGAAAATTAGCAACAGCTAATTTACAATCTGCATAAAAGTGCTTCACATTCTTAACTCCTTAAAGCCAAGCTGAGAAGCTCAACTAGTCATGCATCAAGTTCTTCATATTATCCAGATACCACTTGTGCAATCCAATCAACAATCAGTAAATACAACTTTTAAACAAGTTTTTAATATTGTATATTTTAATAAACAATTTTAATAAATAAATACTTTTAACAAAGTCATTTCCAAATTGAAATTATTATTTTTCTAATTTCGATGTTTATGGGAATACTTACTAAGATTGTTCCAAAACCTGAAGGGACACATGCCCAGATGAACATTGTTTTGAAAGTTAAAATATTGAACACCTTAATAGGTTTTTCTGAGATGGAAAATTTTCCATAATGAAATTAGTTAAAGACTAATGAATTCACATTTCCCAAAAATGTATTTGAAAAGCTGCTAACCCATTTTGATAGATATTTCTTCAAACACTAAAAGGGTTACTTGACACAGTAAAGCTTCTAATACAATTCAGATGAATACCAGTCTGGAATGAAAATGCATTTGCATGTAAATCCATCAAATTCAACAGCTAATCCATGACAACTTGATAAGTCAAAATAAAATGGCTTGTTATTAGTGGAATTACAAACTTTTAAACATTGCAACTAAGCCTTCAGTAAAAGAAATAACTGGTCCAGCAAAAGAGAATAGTTTTTCAAAGCTTTTCTTTACAGTGTCCATGTAATGAGAAAAAAGAAAAAAAAAAAAAAAAAAGGCTAATGAGAGGATAAAATTAAAGTATGTGTTCTTTTTTGTTACTGATATGGAACTGATGTTTGAAGCTTGCTGAGAACCTGATGTAAGAACTCCACTGAAAAGAGTGGGCTGTCACCAAGTTCTTCATGGCACTTTTGAACAAGACTACACACTCCAAAATACACAATTCTTACAGGGAGACTTGACTGAGGAACAATCTTGCCATGCCAGCTCAGCTAATGCTGGAATTAAGAAAAAACCTCAGCAGGGCAAATCACAAAAGGAAGTACATACAGCCTTACAGTTCACCAGAAGAGTCTTCCCACTAAATATTGCCCATTAGCCTTCTCTAGGAATGATTAGTAGATTTCAAACTCTTGCTCTAGAAAACATTTGTGATCCTGGGCCTCTGGGCTCTTCCTAACAGCCAGCACAAATATCCTGGGCAAGGTTCTGTGACACACTAATCTTTGCATCCCCTGACACTTTCATTAGCATTGTCAAGTTTAGCACGGAACACAGGGTGGCCATACTGTGGCTGTAACATCACCAGACGGATTTTGTTCTGAAGTACACACAACATTGATGCTATTCTAAGGGAGAAGAAACTTCCAGCAGCCTCCGCAGCTGCACATTTTGGTTGCTTCTTTCAGGAGAAGGGTTAACCAGTCCAGGGTTTCCTGAAGCTCAGACTCAAGGAACCCATGATGTCAGCTCAGCAATGCTATTCCATTGCTGCTCAGAAGCAGCAATTTGCATTCATCCTTCCCAAGAGAGGAAAGAGCAGACCTCTCTTACTATTGCAACAAATCTGAAACACCCTCGCAGCTCCCTTTTCTCTAACAGTTGTAAAAAAAAACAACAACAACCCAATACAAAACCCATTAATAAAACCCCACATACTCAAAGCAAACAAGGAACAACATGACATTTTTATCAGTACATGTCTCATTATATTCCTTTGCTTTGGTCTGATTTACCACCTCCAGTCCTCAGCTGAGCTGGACTTAAGGATGTTAAAATATGCCCAGCACTTGGAACCTGGAGCCATCTGGAGATTCACATACATTGTTCATTTGCCACAATCTGTTTTTTATTTTGTTTGGTTTTTTTCTGGGCTACTTTGTTATTCTAACATTGTAGTTAATTAGGGCATGCACCTATGTTAATCCCTGCCTAATGCAAGTTTTATTGCAATGGAAAAAAAACAGAACTAGCACACTGTGTAGGGATGTCACTAGAAGCCACATGTATCATGCTGCAAACACCTATTACATAACGACAGAGAAATGGGGAAGTAACTCATGCTGAAGAATGACTCTCTGGTCAACAAGGCACTGACAATTTTACTCCTCACTTATATGCATGACCAAAAAAAAAAAAGAAAAGTGGACCTCATAGGACCAGGCACCATAGGTCCAGATGCAAAGAGAAGGCAAATTAGGAGTCAGGTTTACACTCAGGTCTTCCTTCATCTCAGATGTAGAAAAAACTCAGTTAAAAAAATTATTTGAGGACTATCATCAATGAAGCAATACATGGGATCCTGCTGATCTAAAACCATCCAGAAACCAAAGGCTTTTCAGGTGATATGGTAGGGATGTCACCTGTCTTGCAATGTGAGTGCTAACTCACTCTTGGAAAAATCACATAGGAACAAGCGCTTTCAGGTCTGAGCAGGATCCAGTTTCTTAGTGACTCTTACAACTTAATGCAGCTCAGCCAAAACCTTCCAGACAACTTCTCCTTTGGGTTATCAAGGTAACCTTTTAAATAGCAATGATGGTGACCCATTACTTGGAGGAAATAATGACATTAGGAACCAAGATATTATATGGACATTTGCTCCAGTCAAATTATTTACTCCTCCTGAAGGGAAGTTTTCTTTCTCCTCTGTATTGTATCAAGGAGAGTGACTATCAGAGTCCAAATTACGAAAAGTCATGTGACCTACCAAACAAAACAAAAAAACAAAAAAAAATTTAAAATCCACTGCTTATTACACTATTTTGGCCACTTGAAGTTTAGAAAGACTAACTGTACACAGTCGTACACATTTATATACCTGTGTGACTTTTCATCCCTCGGCTATGCAGGGCAACTTTTGAAACATGTAGAATAAATTCTGGTGAAAAGTAGAATCCAACTAGAAGAGAACAAAGTGCATAGCTACATAACTAAAAAATAAGCATCTGAAGCTGTCACTATAAATCTGGGGCAACAACCTTGTGTGTGTAATGAAGCTTGAGATGCTCATAAAGGTCACATAGTGAGACTGTAATGAAGATTCATCTACTTTAGTCAGATCTTCTCTGGCTTTACCTGTAGTGGCACCCCATTATTCCCACTGGCAGAGGTAGTCTTGTTTATACACAAACTAATTAATGAGGAACTCTATCAAGACTTTCAGTGCAGAAACAATCATGCATATTGACAGTAACTAATAGCAGGAGGGAATTCTCATTCACAGGAGATGAGGACTACTCCTAGCATTTAACTGTAGGCTAGTCGCTTCATGGGGAGAAATGATAATTAAACTGTTTTATGTATCAGAAGAAAAGGTAAGACATAAGGTATATTGAAATTATTTGTGCATTACAAGTAACTAAAAGCTTATATCTCTTTAGGGAATTTTTCCCCCTTAAAACTCATGAAAAGATTTCTGTAGCTTTTTTGTTCTTTTGCCCTTTCTTTCCCCTTACTCTTTTCTTCTTCCCTTCTCTTTTTCTTTTGACTTGCAAACTGAGAAATAGAAAACACTACTTTAAATTATGACTGAAAATGTGCAATACAATTTTCTACGCACAAAAAAATAACTACAATGACAAATATTTCTTTTCAAAACTGACGAACCTTGAGGAGTGAGACTGAGTTTGAAATCAGAACCTTAATTTAGGTGCCCACCCTAGAAATAAGAATCTAAAATCTCAGAGATTATGAAGATGACTAGGCTTAAAGAGCGTTTTCTCCCACACAAGCATCTAATGCATAAGAGATGTCTCAACAGGGCTCACAGCATTGGTAGGTAGTGGCAGTGACATGCTTTTCTGCACAAGCATTCAGAGGCCAAATGGGAGAAGATAAAGCATCTCAAATAGCATGACATTGTCAATGCTGGTGACTGAACCAAGAACCCAACATTAGCATCTGCTGAGTTTGAAGGGAGCTGAACAGCAACTAGGTGCCTTTTTAAAGGCTGCTCCCCAGGCTTCAGAGTGCCTCTCCATTGCATTTCTTTGTAATGGCATACTGCTGCCTACACACAGACAGCTGGTGCTCTGTAGTGACCAATGACACCTCTGTGGGATTCACAGACAGCACATGAGCACCAGACTCTTGTCCTCCTGCAACATCAGCTGGGTCCAGGAAGGACATCTCACTGTGCTTATAATAATGCTTATAATGTACCTAAGTGTGCACAACTGAATCTGGTCCAAAAACTCCACTGATAATAGTGGAAGAGAAAACACTTTTATTTGAATGTCTTAATCTGAAGCTGTATTTCCCTAATTTAAGGCCAAAATCTCAACACCACTTCTTTGCCCTCCACTCCCATCAGCTCTGGTGCTTGCTAAGGGGTTCAGGCACTACCAGGGAATTTGTTCTGTAAATGTTCAATATAGACTTAATGCCCACTAGTCTCAGAAGCAAAACAATCTCTAAAGAGATTCTGAAAAAATATTTTTCAGAAATACATTATGGTCTTTGATAAGTTTTAAAGTTAGGGTTACAGGAAGGACTAAAACTTCTACATGATACTGAGGTTTATAGCAAAAAATTAGCATATCAGTGAACAGACAAAGAAATTTCAATAATAACATTTATTTTTTTTCCCCTCTAATAGGGCCAGAACATAAGCCAGCACTGTGCCCAGGTGGCCCAGAAGGTCAATGGCATCCTGGCTTACATCAGGAATAGTGTGGCCAGTAGGAGCAGGGGTGTAATTCTGCCCCTGCACACAGCACTTGTGAGGCCTCATTTCAAGTACTGTGTCCAGTTCTGGGCCCCTCTCTTCAAGAAGGGTATTGAGGTGCTGGAGCAGGTCCAGAGGAGAACAATAAGGCTGGTGAAAGGACTAGAGGGAAAATCTTATAGGAATAGGCTGAGGGAACTGGGGTAGTTTATCCTGGAGGAGACTCGGGGTGACCTTATCACTCTCTTCAACTACCTGGAGGGAGGTTGTAGTCAGGTGGGGGCTGGGCTCTTCTCCTAGGCAACTAGCAACAAGACAAGAGGGTATAGCCTCAAGCTGCTCCAGGGGAGGTTTAGGTTGGATATTAGGAAGCACTTCCTCACAGAGTAGGTGATTAGACATTGGAATGGAATTCCCAGTGAAGTGGCGGAGGCACCATCCCTAGATGTGTTCAGGGAAAGGCTGGATGTGGCACTTTATGCCATGATCTAGCTGATGTGGTGGTGTTAGGTCCATAGGCTGGACTTGATGATCTTAAATATCTTTTCCAGCCTTGGTGATTTGGTGATCTTAAATGTAATTATTAATTATTCTAGTGCTCTACTTCTACACAAAAGAAAGTAATAAAACTATTAATACATTATACTTTGCATGATCTATGTAATAAGTTATAAAACAGTTAACATGGCTGACATTTTATCTACTGATATTATTTTAATAGCAGGTGATTATTGTTTTAAGAATTCCATTTAGTAAAAATTACTTTTTCATTTTCATATTCAGAAATTCCTTTCCAACTTCTAAGGTGAGCTGATATGACATTACTTTATTCCCAAACAGAGCACACAGAACAATCACATATGAAAGGAAGAAGCCTTCTCCTGTAACAGTAAATCTGTGGTGACTGAAAGAGCAGCCACATTCATAACTCTTTTTCTTGGTGTTTGTTTGGTTTGGTTTGGTTTAGTTGGTTTGTTTGGTTGGTTGGTTTTGGTCTGGTTTTTTTCAAATAAGATCTGGCAAGTATGGCTGAGGAAACACATAATCTGATCATAGTGTCCAAGAGTTATGATTGTCCTTGCAATTAGCCAATTAGCCAGATTGCTTCCTTCTCCTAAAACCGTACTCCATGCAACATAACAAATTAGACCACTGCATTGGCCTAGCTATGCATGTAGAAAGAACTTAATAAAGACAGATAAATAGGAACGGAAACAAGCTAGTAAGTTATAGCAAGCACTAGTAATGACAGGGCATAAATCATTGAAATACTTCTAAATTAAGTCACTAACAAAATTCTGTCAACTAGAGCAGTCTTTCATTTCTGTTCCTCAAGGAGGTTCAAAAGCATTTGGTTTTAAATAATATAGAATCAGAACCCAGTACCCAAGGTTTGCTTATGCCATGGCTTAACACTGGGAAAACCACAAAAGAGAATTCCAAACACAGAGGCTGCATTGCTATCCAGGAAAGAAAAACATTATCCTGTTAGCATCTGGTACAACATAAAGCCATTATAATGCAATTAGGTAGACTAAGGACCAGCTGTTAAGGAACTAAAATTAAAAGACAAAGATTTTGGTAACAGATTTCTTTCAAAGCATTAATCTTACAAAACGTTTGCATTTTGCTCTGCTCAGGACATGGATTTGGGTTAAGCTTCAAAGCTTCAACATAATACAGATCAATGTTGTCTGCCCTTGCACATAAAGATTTACTGCAGACTGCCCCACAATCAGTCTTCTGCTCTTTACACTCTGATAAAATTTAAATTGGCTACCAGTTCCAAGTGACAATAGTAGGCAGTCATGGAATTTGAAAAATAATTTATCCATTCTTCCCCAACTCTGGAAAATTTTGCTTTAAAATCTGTCTGGGACTCAAATATCATCAACTTCTTTAAAAAAACAAAAGACCCCAAAAAACCCAAACAAATCCAAGAAACAACAAACACAACAAAAATAATAAAACAAAACCAAATTAATAAGCATGTTAGCATCATCAGAAGATTTAGCCAGAGCTATTTGATTTTCAGACTGATTTTGCTGTCACTATTTTCATTACTCAGTCCAGGAATAGATACAATTCCTAAAAAGGCATTTCTTGCTCTAAGAATCTTCATTCATCAAAAAAATCCCCGAATGATGTTTTAATAAAAACTGCTGTGCAATGTTAAAGTCTTAACACAAAACATTGTTGCTAGAAGTGCAGAAGAGTTGAGGCCAGAAGAGAACTCCTGATGTCACTTTATCCAAGTCCCAGCCACAGGAGGGTCAACAAGAGCACATTGTGCAGTGCTATCTTCAATTGGGTTTTGCCTCTTTCCAACGATGGAGATGCCACAATGCCTCTGTACAATCCATTCCAGTGACAAAACACAGAGAACAAGTTTTCCTTATATCTGACCTGAATTCACCTTCTTCCAAAACACATCCTTTGTCTCTTGTCATATTGCCTTGTACCTGTAAGAAGCATCTCTTCTTTACAAACCTCCAGCTACATAGTTGTAGATGGCCGTCCCTCTCACCCAACCTTATTCTGAAAGGTGAATAAACCCAGATCCTCTGTGCCATGTGCTCCAGCCTCGGCCATCCTGGCAGCCCTATTCTGGATTTGCTCCAGTACATCTGAGTCTATGGCGAATCCCAAAAGCAGAGATGGCACTCCATGCATGCCTCAGGAGAGCTGACTCGAGAGGAGGCATCACCTTCTGATGGTGTGCCGTTGATCCATGCTTAGGACACAAATTTCCTATGCTACTAAAACTCTATAAACTGTATTCATTTTTCTTCTTAAATCTATCAATAAATTCTCTTTTTCTTCATTTCCAAAGAATGGAGGGAAAAACCTCTTATAACCAAAAAATCTTTTACCATTTTCAAAAAATAGTCCTACTGCTCCTACAAAATACATTGGATAACTTGACAACTTTTACTACAAATCAACAGAAAATCTACGGTGTTGTTAAGGGGAGATGGAACTTACTACTTATAGAATCATATAGTTATAGAATGGTTAAGGTTGGAACAGACCTTAATGATTATCAGGTTCCAACCTCCCTGCTATGAGCAGGGACACGCCACACTAGACCAGGCTGCACAAAGCCTCATCCAACCTGGCTCTAAACCCCTCCAGAAAGGGGGAATCAACAACGTCCCTAGACAACCTATTCCAGTACCTTACTGCCTTCACAGTGAAGAATTTCTTCCTGATGTCTAACCTAAATCTCCCCTCTTTCAGTTTACCACTGTTACCCCTCATCCTATCATTACTTTCTCTGGTGAAAAGCCCCTCCCCAGCTTTTCTGTAGCTCCTTCAGGTTCTGGAAGTCTCCCCAGAGCCTTCTCTCCTCCAGGCTGAATAGCCAGCCCCAGCTCCCTCAGCCTGTCTTCATAGCAGAGGTGCTCCAGCCCTTTAATCATCTTCATGGCCCTTCTCTGGACCCCTCCAACAGCTCTCCAGGTCAATACCAATCCTTCAAAAGTACCTTGATAATTCAAAAGTTCACAACAGGGGGTTTACCTCAAATGGTATTTGTCTCCCTGACTCCTTTTGCGCAAAAAAAATACGGGAATCAATTGTATAAATACAGCTGAAGCAGAAAACAAGCTAGAAATCTCAAAAAATTAAGTGGTTTGACCCTGAAGAACTTGATGCATTCATAAATAGCTAAGAATTTGACTGCAAAAGTTCAAAGGACTGTACTGTCAAACTGCTGCAAACATACCCCATAGTGATCTTTATGACATCTTTGAGGTCATTGTTACTTGGATCTCCTTTGCTCACAGACCTCCGTTGACACATCTACAGCTAAGTGCAATGCAGCACACTAACAGGGTTTGAATTAGTTATGCAGTAAAGCTCTCTGAGATTGTGGAAATTTCATCAAGATGATAAAATATTACTCTAGTGAGTTGGGGAACTTGCTGCGCAGAAAAATCAGCCCTTTAGGCAAAGGAAAAGCCACAAAAAATAAAGTAACTTGATTTGCCTGTAAAGTCTTCAATTCTCTATGAGAGCTGAGCAAGCTGATTCAAAAGTACAGAAGTACAATCAAGACTTACTTTCCCCTTTCCAAAGGTGAAGGATGAAGTAATTCATTTTCTTCTAATCCCTAAGAAAATTTAATTTTCTTGCTGGAGAAGTCCCAGCATCAGAGGAGCAGTAAGTTTTGTGGCCAGCAGGGGAAATGCTAGAAAGATTCAGATGATTCCAGGGGATTTCTGGGCAGTTCTCAGTCCGACACAGCTACGCTCACCCTTCCAGTCCAAGTGTGCCAGGTGGCAAATGCCAATCCCAGATGACGGACCAGAGTGACTTGGACACAGGTGGTTGTACCTTGTTGGCAACTGAGGAGCATCGTCAGATACCACTACCAAGTCAATGCAGGCCCAGTTGGGGAACTTGCTGCGCAGAAAAATCAGCCCTTTAGGCAAAGGAAAAGCCACAAAAAATAAAGTAACTTGATTTGCCTGTAAAGTCTTCAATTCTCTATGAGAGCTGAGCAAGCTGATTCAAAAGTACAGAAGTACAATCAAGACTTACTTTCCCCTTTCCAAAGGTGAAGGATGAAGTAATTCATTTTCTTCTAATCCCTAAGAAAATTTAATTTTCTTGCTGGAGAAGTCCCAGCATCAGAGGAGCAGTAAGTTTTGTGGCCAGCAGGGGAAATGCTAGAAAGATTCAGATGATTCCAGGGGATTTCTGGGCAGTTCTCAGTCCGACACAGCTACGCTCACCCTTCCAGTCCAAGTGTGCCAGGTGGCAAATGCCAATCCCAGATGACGGACCAGAGTGACTTGGACACAGGTGGTTGTACCTTGTTGGCAACTGAGGAGCATCGTCAGATACCACTACCAAGTCAATGCAGGCCCTTGCTGCAGAAAGGGCTGGGGGGGGGGGGGGGGGGGGCAGACACAGAGAGGAAAGAGAAGGACCAGTCACTGACATAGCAATTCAATTTACATTTTTTCAGAGCAGCTGCCTGGAGCTTGCTTGATTCCTGAGCTGAAGAAAGTCAGTGGAGATCACAGTCTTATTAGTGACACTAGAGAAAGACTATTTAACAAGGAATTAATCAGATTAATATTTTTGCTTAAAGCTTTGCACCATTGAGAGCAAATGAATATAGAATATGTAGTGCACAGGTAAATGGTAAAAGTGCAGTAACTGAATCATCTGGATCATTTAGAAAGACAGGAATTCTAACCATGGATGCACTGGTGACCAGGGCATCCTAGCTCCAGTAATTACCAGTACTCCTGTCTACAGGTGACACTTCTTTAATTATGCCAACAAACAAATTCATACTCTCTTCCCTATGTATGTGTGTGCCTTCAGTCTTTTCCAGGTCACAATTGACTACACCAAGGAGCATTTTGCTTAATCCTCATATTACTGAATGTCTTATGATATCCTCAGATTAAAACCCAAAAATCTTATCAGGGATTGGCTTTTAACTTCTCCTTGATGAACACATCTTTTCTTGTTATTTTGTTTCAATCAGGAAGCCCATATAAAAATATAAACAAAATTAGCTGATGCTATAAATGTAGAGATTAACCTAGAAACCTGCCTCTAAACATAGTGTCCTGTGACCTAGCATTACCTTCTCAGAACAAAATCCTGAATGAACAAAGAGGCTTTACATTTGCATTTTCAAAATCAACATTTTTTTCCAAAGGAATGGGGGAAAAAAAAGTGAGTGCAAATGCTTTTTTTTCCAGTGAAGAATAGCAGGCTTCTCGACTATCTTGAAATACTTTAACAAGACGTCTTCCACTGACCATGCCTCTTGGGAAGGAAAAAAAATAAACATCTCAAAACCATGTGCTATAGCACAGTTATGTGAAGTCTTCAAGCCAACCATTTATAAAAATGCATGAAGGGCCCACATGGCAGAGACAGCAAAAATTAATGAGTATATTGAAAAAAAAAACAACAACCACAACAAACTAAAACTTATTTTTAAATAACCTAATCCAGCGAATAAATTAATCTTACATACATGAACTAGCAAGCAGAAGATTCACAACCATCTTGCCTTGTTACCATCCTGGAAAACCATATACTATTTTTTTATATTATAGCCAAATTTTCATAGCCTATCTTATCCTTACCAGTTTCTCTGAACCAGGATTTTCAGACAGCTGTTCTCTTTGTAATTGTATGTTGTATTGTTCATAACATATTCACTTCTTACTAGCACTTAAGGGGCTTGGTGTCTATTGATCTAGACAGCACAAAACAGGCAGAAAGAATAGATTATGCCCAAAGTGTTTATAGTTTAAATGCTGTATAACCCAGAACTTGTGTCTTTATTCACTACAATGGTATAAAACTGGCATGATGCTAACTTGCCGGAACATAGTTACCTCCATCAAAAAAGACAGAGAAACTACCAGTTTTGTTTTGACATTCCTTGTCCTTTCTGTTCTTTCTATAACATGGAAGCAGTTAGAGAAATCTATCTCCAATTATTTATATATTTTTATTGCTTTTTTACCTGAAGAAACTTGCTTACTCTCCCTTAGCTCATAACTTTCTCTGACACAGGTAGATAATGTACTTGCCTGATTCTGTTAGGCTGATTAAGTTTTAGCTACAAGAAATAAAATGCTGCAGAAAGCTTCTTTCTTTCCCTTGACCAAGAGTAAAAATTGTTTTGAGAGGGAAGTGAGGAAGAATATTCTTTACTACCTCTGTTATTTTTTAATGATAAAATTATATATATATATATAATTGCTCTTTTTATTATGATTTTTAAGAAGATATTTCAGTAGCAACACAATAGCCTTTCACCCGACCTTTGCACTAATCATGCTTGTGTTTATGACCTGAACTGAAGCCTTCTAACTTGCAGTATAATCTTTACATTAGATTGAGTTTCACGGGTTGGGTATCCTACTCTGGTGGATGAGGATTAGACTGCAAACAGCATTGTATGTTCCCCTGAAACTCTGCTTGCATCCATTATCACTACATTTAGCTATTAAACAAATGGAAGTCAAACAAATATTGCAATGCTTGCAGCAAATTCCCTTTCATTTGTAAGAAAGTTGTTCCTGTGATGAGTATTAAAAGGGATACTCTACAGCTGCTGCAAAAGATGTAGTTGCTGAACACATTAAATACCTGACAAAATGCAGGGCTGAATTACGAACAAAAACGAACAGTGCATTTAAGAAGTATATGTTTATGATCTTTTAAATACTGATGGCCTTAGTAAAACTTTTTTATTTTAGCTCTCAGGGGTATCTACATTTAACATTTAAACATTTATCTTGTTCAGTTTTACACAAAGGCTCTTAAGCACCCCATATGCATCATATTTTTATATAAGATTGTTTTTAGTTGGAATCTAATACTGCCCCTAATCTAAATGCTTTACAGAACATTCACAAGACTTAACTCAGGCAGAAAAAATGGGCCCAGTGAGTGCCAAATTAAGAACCTTTTACATATACAACACTGACTGTACATGAGCCAGCATAGACTGAAGACACTTGGAGCCCATGCATCTGCCTTTCTTCTTGGTGAATTCTCATGTAAAAAGGAAGACAGGCAAGAGGATGTTGCTAATCTAAGAAAAAACTGATAAACCAAGCTAACAAACTGCACAGGAAGAGTAGCTTGACAGACAGGAAGTAAATAAAATATAAAATATCATTATGAAATCCTACTAAATGTATTCAAGTATTTTAAGACATTTCAAGTTGTGGGTTTCTGCAAACTCTGCAAACTGACTTCGGCTGATCCTTCCATTCACACAGAACACCATTAACTTTAGAATTTCTGATGATGAGTCCTTGCTAATTTAAATGTTCTCTCCAAAGTATGTTTCATTTTCCAGTTAAGAAGTTGTATGTAACTATGAGAGCCAAATAGTATTTTCAATACCTGCTTACATAAGTGTGTTTTAACCACATGGCAATATCTTGAAATTATTCATACAAAGGATCTAATAAATATATTGGGGCTTCCTCACTATCCAAATTCAAGCATTTAAGTAAGAGGCTAATCTGCTAATGCACAAGCAGTTGAGGAAACAAGACCCCAGTGCTAATTTTTTTCTTGGACTTGCTTGTTGAAAGAGCTTATTGCTCTCTATTTTCTAGATATTTGAGCCCAGTGAATCTACTCAGATAATTTAGCAGGCTACATCACATAGCGTTAGTTAGGCAAGGCAAACATTGCCCCCCAGCACATTCCTATGATTTTTTTTTTTTAATTATTATTGTGCACTTACACCACAATTTGCATTCTACAATCAATAAGCAATTACTTTTTATTTGAAAAGCATAAGCTCTTTATTCATTCATTGTTGAAAAGGAACCAAGAGTCCAATCAAAGTTCATTCAACTACATAGAAAAAGTATTCAATTTTTTTTTTTTTTTTTTTTTTTTTTTTTAATATATATTCTCAGGCTTCTCACATATACCCAGAGCTGCACGTGGCAGTCACTGGGCAGAAAAGTAAACAGTGGCATAGTATGTGAGTGCTGTAGGGAAGGGGACAGCTTTTTTTTTTTTTTTTTTTTAATATATATATCTTATTTCCCTTTTGGATGTTTATAACTGTCTGCATACCCACAGTTCTGAAAGGAGAATGAACAACTACGTTAACCCAGTTAATGGCAGCTATGAAAATGTTCGCATGGGAAAACAGCTTCCCCTGCAACCCAAAAAGAATGAGAAAAGAAGAAAAAGAATTCCTGACTTCTTAAACTATCCATTTTACTACTATTGAATAAATAGCACATAGTTTTCTGTTGGTTTTGCAGAGATGCCAGGCCATTGCACTTTCTTTGATCTATTTCTGTCCAAGTTACATAGAGAAGTGTCTGAAACCATTATAATGTGCACTATTGATCCAGTAATAGTAGTAGGTTATATAGCAAGATATATCATTTTACTGGCTAAAAATAGAGGTTATGCAGACAGGATGTTCTGGAGAGTAGCACTGAGCATGGGATGCTCTCAGTGTTAAAAGCTGAATTCTTTTTTTAATGGTATTTCTGAGTCTCTGATTCAGTTAGGTGTTTGCTCATTTGATATATCACTCCTTGCAAAAGAAGACCTATATGGAAGTAAGATAATAATGTTACTTCATGCTGCAAAACAGTCAGACTTTGTTTTCAAATATAAATAGTCTAATGAACTTAAAATATTTGTTCTGTTCATCAGCTGCTTTTTGAAACCTGTAAGATGCTACAGTCAAATCTGAAAGTTAATACCACAGAGAAGGACAGACACTCACCTTCCCAGATGAGATTGTGTTAGCCTACTCAAATTTCTCTAATGTATCACGGTCAATGAACAAGAAGATCAACTTCATTGTCCTAACTGCATATTTTATGAACTGTGACAAGTTTGTTATAACTCATTTGCTTTAAACTTTTCTTCTGAGATTGCACAAGCACAAAGAGATAAACTCAGCAATGTCAACAAGCTTGGTGGCATAGTTCAAGCTGTGAAGGTTCAATAAATAGGTCTGTAAACACTGCAAATCAACATAGCTTTTGATGAAATGTCAGGCAAGACAGAGCTTAGCTATATTGAGCTCAGCTTGAACTCATAAACCATTAACTGGCCTCTGTAGTTTCCAGATAAATGTGTCTTACGAATAAAGCACAAATATTGAAAAAAAATATAAAAAAATTAATAATTAAAGATAGAAGATTAATAAAAGCCATTCTATAACAGAAAAAACAAAACAAAACAAAACAAAAGGTATTTTAATCACTGCAATACAGATTGATTTATAAAACCTACCAATATGACAATGCTCCTTATGATCGAGTAACTATTATTCAACATTTCCAAGTTCGGAAAAGATGCAAAAAAATTATTTTTAAATACCTTGAAGTTACCTCAGTTTTGAACCACTTCAAAATTTTTTTGTTTTTTTCCTCACATGAGACATTAAAAAATGTCCATATTTCAGAGAAAATACATATTGTCCCTCCATTTTCAGAAGGAAGAATAGAATAAATCTTGCTACAATTTATCAAGGTACATATTTATAAGAGAAACTAGTATTATTTTTTTATCCCAGTGGAGCATTGTATTACAAACATACAGTCTAATATTCTCTCAAGATTTATTTCCAAATCACTTGAAAGATATAGCTACGTTTCAGGATCAATCCTCTGCAGACAAGCCTATGCAATTACCCTATACTGAAGGCAAAGCTTGTTTTGGCTCAATGGCCCAGTTTCCAAGCTATTTCTATATCATCAGTTGAGTAATTCATGTGACTTATGTCCAAATTTGATTGCTGAAAACTTTACAGTTTTCTGATGTCTTTATAATGAGATGCTAAATTAGTAAAACAACTCATTCTCTTTGATCACTTAGCATCTATTATCTACAAGTGTGCAAACACTCAGTATTGTCATTTGAACACACTGCACCACCCATTGGCAGAGAAAAATAAAATAAAAAATACCTGTTTAGTCTAATAAAAAAATTCCAATTATTTTTTTGTTTGTTTGTTTTTCCTTCTGTATTAACACCCTGTTGATATTCTCTGAACAGTTTTAAATCAGATTTGAATAGAAAGTTATACAAGGCATAGATACCTGGCTGAGAGGAGCTGATGCTGTAAAGGGGTCAGTCCCCTCCCAGGAGCCCTATTTGCCTTTAACTTTGGAGTCCTGTCAGAGGAACTTCCCGCAGCCCCTCTATGCAGCAGGCAGTGCCCCAGCCTGCCACAGATATCCCAGGAGGCAGCCGAATGACCTAAATGCTGTCTTTAGGGTTGTGTTGCTGCTGCTCTTCACGCTTTTGAATATTCCTTGTATTCATTTACAGCCAGTACTCACCTGAGGCATCCCCAGGCATTGCTGGCACCGCAGTGTCTTGCTTCCCTTTGTGGGGAAGTGGCTAGTTGATTTCCCCGTGGATACTTCTCTCTAACACATTCTCCAAAGTAAGAGAAACCTGGAGGGAGACTCATTGCCAGATGCAGGTAAGGCACGCATGCAACCACCCTCCAGCTTCACAGGCACAAAAAGAACACCTTCTTCTCAGAAGCCGACAGGAGAATTATGGCCAATTTTATTTTCTTAAACAACACTGAGCTACTCTCCTAAGGTAAGCAGCCAGCGTGTGCTGCACTCCCTCCCTCCCCGCTGAAATGGTTTCTCCCAACACAGGCTCAATCTACCTGATTATGTTCTCTCCTAATCAGTAATCTTAGTTTCCCCAGCAGTAGCGGCCCTCCACTTTCACCCAGGGTTTCTGGAGGGCAGGCTGCAGCAGCAGAGCAGCAGTGCTCCAGGGAAGCAGGACAGGGGAGCAACATTTTGGCAACACGTGTGTTTCTGTCTGGTTTTTTTTTTGAACGCTAGAGTACAGCATCGGCTGTGTGTAAGAGAGATTATTCTTCTTGCTTTTACAATCCTACTTAAATAGGCTTAAAGTACCTAAGAAAAAAAAGCTACCTGCTTTATCACACAATAACTGCTTTTCAATGCAGTTGTCTTTGTGTATCCTTTCCCTAAAAACAGCTTACGTCTCTTTCATATATGACAGTGTACTTCCATCTGCAGTATAGTCTCTCCTAATTCTAGTCACCAAATAAAACATAAGAGGTGTAATTCCCTTCCTCTCGTTTTTTCTTTTTAAAATAAGATGAAAAGGATAGTTAGAACACACACTACTATAACTGACTTTTAACCTCATCTGCTGTCTTTCAAAAAACATGTTTGGTCTAAGCCTGAAGGGTTGTGGGGATTTTTTGTTTGGTTGGTTGGTTGGTTTGTGGTTTTTTTTTAATAACTAGGATGGTGGTGAGTACAAAAAGAATTTCCTTCTTTTCTCCATAATGTTTCCTGATTATTCTGGTTAACGTGATTATTACACTATTAACTGTTATTCTCCCATAAAACTCTTCTAATCCAAGGTTAAAGACTATCTCAGAATTAATTCCAAAGTTCCTTTACTAGCTAACAGGCTAGTTTTAACAACATTTGTCAAGAAAGCAGTGGGCAAAGTACTGACTGAGGAAAGATTTACACTAGTATTTCAAATGGACTGTAGAGTATGTGTCTGTCAGGCACTACTATGACAGCAAAAATGAAGATGTGAAGGTGATAAATACTTAGTTCCACTAAGTGGATACCATAAGTGGATACCACTCCATTTGGGGTATGAGTATGGTACTGTTTTTAAGCATTGTGATGATTTCTAAAATCTGGAGATTTTGTTAATTAAGTTAAATGAGCTTTTGTGGGCAATGCAAAAATGGGAGTTATTATAAACCTTGAAATCAGTGTAGATTAAAAAAACATTAATATTCATTAGCATTCATTTGACAGCAGACCCTATCCAGAAAATAAATAAATAAATAAATAATCACATATTATATAGCAGACCCCTAACAAAAGTGAATGTCCATCTTTCTGTTTTCAGTACAGAGATGCTTCCAAGGGAGCAAACAGCTTGCTTGCATCTTACTGTACATTCGGAACTTAAAGTTGATTCTCCCACATTTAGCATGATCAGCCACAACTCTTCCCTCCCTGCACTGAGAGTAGCACATCCTGCACTGAGAGTAG
Organism: Chaetura pelagica; assembly: GCF_000747805.2. Classification (NCBI taxonomy): domain Eukaryota; kingdom Metazoa; phylum Chordata; class Aves; order Apodiformes; family Apodidae; genus Chaetura; species Chaetura pelagica. The sequence continues at coordinate 1,293,215 of NW_009954442.1, read as the reverse complement.
CACTGTTGCTGGAAAGGTCCAGCTTCATGGTCCTGCTAGCACCTCATTAAAGTTCATTAGTAAAGATTTGTTTTAAGATTTACTTTTTTCCAAAAAATATGTAATACAAATGCTAAATACAAAGGTTATTTATCTAGTTGATTACCTGTTGTCACTAAATGCAGCAAACCCCAAAATTTTGCAGTTATACTCTTTTTTAAAAAAAACATTAGAAGAGAAAAAGGAAAAAGAAATTTAGAAATCTGGATTAAACAACAAAACCAAAATTAAAACAACACAGGCATTGATTTCACATGCTTGAGATGTTTTAGTATGCCAGATACAACTCATTTTGAGCCACCCTAAAACAGAAGGTTCAGAAAAACATGTTCTTCCCCTTCAGAGCCGGGTATCTTTTCTGTAACACACTCCCACGTTTCACCATGGAATTGCCACACATAGTTGGAGGGCTACAGCATATATAATAGACATATTCATAAATGGGTCTATTGAAATTACTAAACTTGTTTTCACTTCAGCTGCAAGCAAATGAAAATATAATAAATTCAAGTAGGCTCCAGCTTGAACCTAACTTTGCTGTGCTTTGTTTCTGTCACGTAAAGAAACATATTCAGCCTGTTTGCTGTAACAACCCATTCAACTGAAACAAAAGGTCATTTCACATCCTGCTCAGACTTGTACTCAGAATCAAGACTTAGCATCTTTTGGAACAGCAGCCTAGAAGGTTACTTCAGAGTAGCTTTCAGTGAAACCTTTTACATTAAGCCATTTGAACTACTCGGTCAGTCACGGAAAAAAAGCAGTTAATTTTTTTTATTTGAATGCACAAGATAATGGAGCACTTTCTCAACAACATTGGGAATACCTCTGTGCCTACAGCAGGGCTGAGCACATCTCACACCAACATAGCGTGTTGTCACACTTCTGGAAAGCTCACAGTTGCCATTTCAAGCCTCCTTTATAAGCAGGATAGGTTGTGTATTTTCTCTTTCACCTGTTTTCCGAACAAAACCCAGCAGAAACTGTTTGCTGGAACATACATAATGGCAACCTTATTCTAGCACTAGTATAACATAGAACAAAGTTAGTAAGTAATTACAAATATGCTATGATCACCTCCATATGATATAGCTGTTTACTCTTCATAACTCTGATCACATGGTGGCCTCTTTCATATTCATGTCTTGAAGATGTAAGTACTACTGACGGTACTACAGAGGGCTAGACACAGTGCCTGTTACCAAAACCTTCCAAACATAGATAAGTTTGATAAGAACACAAAAAGCAAGCAAGGAATAAAAGACAGAAAAAAATAATTAAAAAGAGTTAACACACTCAGTTACATAAATTAATAATTCTCAATTAAATAATGCTAAGAGTACAGTGCAGTTGAACACAAGCCAGAGCACGTTACTCAACTTCTTGATTTTAGTTGAGAGGAAGAAATACCAATTTTCAATGCAATCTACTCATTACAGAAATTGTTCTCCATCATTCTGCAAAAGTGCACTGCAAAGGGCAGTTGCTTCCATCTCTTCTCTCTGTGTCAGCACCACAGGAACATAAAAGCAGGCCTTGTCTAGCAAAGAGTTTGTTAAAAAACTCTTATTGGATAGGAAAGGTTACTTTTCATCATTTATATTTATTTGACATTTATCTATGGCTTCTCTGTTCTTTTTTTCCCTAAGCTCCACAGCAGGGTACATTTGCTTATAGGTACAGTCTTGACTGGGATCATTAGCTGATGTAATAAAAAATACCCCTAAATATTTAAGCACCACTGCTTATATTCCCTTATACCTAGGCAAAGTTATTGCTATTTAAAAACTAAGTGCTTTCTGAGAAAGCAGGGATTTTCTTCCTAAAACGCTACAAACTGCATGCAATCTGGACTTGTGGTAAGAGGGTCTACAATGTTTTTGTCACATCCAAGAGAATCATAAAACTCCTCTGTCACATACAACTTTTCACGTCATGTGTGAAACATAGCTGCAAATCATCTGATGAGAAAAGCAAGTCTAAAATAATACACTACAGCTCAACTTTGGACTCTTCCCCCGTATGGGAGTCCTACCTTTGCAGAGCCACACCTTAAGGACACCAGCTCTTGTTCTCTGACCTCCATCCACCTCGTGGGCTGCCCAGAGCCCTATCCAAATGTCTTCATTGGCCTCTCCATTTGCTATGCCTTTCAACAGTTCTCTTCCCGTATTGCTGAAGCCTCTCTGCCATCCACCACTCAGCAGGGGTGTTGACTTGGGGAAGGAGAGTGTTATATGGAGCAGCTGTGCCATATACCACATAACTACCAGGTACTGTTACAGGGAACTCAGCCATTGAAAAATAAAAACCATGTAGGTGGTATGTTATCAGAAGAGAGAACTTTTTTATCTTTCCCTCCCTAAGTAATTTTGAACACAAGAGGAAAATTTGCACGTTTTTGCAAGTCCTTACAAACCTCTTGTGAGAAGGAGCACTCTATGAGGGAACCTGTTATATTCTTCTGTAATTGAGAGCTTTTACTAGTGAATGAGCTATATACAGAGAGATTAATGTATTCCTGAGGATGAAATGTTTTTTGATAATCTAGGATTAGAAAAAGAACAGCTGTAGCAGAGACAAAAATAAACCAAAATGCACAAAGACATTCAGAAAGAATAAACTGATAAAATCACAGGCAAAATCCTGATTCCACTGAGGTCAAAGGCAAAACTCCTCTGGAAATTGATTTTGCTTCAAGATCAGGAATCAAAATCTGCTCCATTAAGTGTTGCATTATGGAGGTAGATAGCTGTTCATCTGTGCTGTACTTGAGAGGCCTTGCTGAACACACCCAGAGCATGTCTGTATACTTTCCTATAAATGCATACAAATAAAGCTATTCTTTATTTTCATACATTTTCTCACACTCTTGTATACTTCATATATATACACACACACACACGTATGTAGATACACAGAATATCAATATATCCTTATATTGCAGAGTTTTGGGGTGGGCGTATACACATTTTTGAACTACAAAATTGTATTTCCATCAACCCACTCCCCTCTTTTTACACTTATGTCTTACACTTCTTGCCAGTGTTATCAAGTGGTAACAGCCTGCCAAGTAAGTACACAGCTTTTAAAATAGTGTTTTCTTAAAAGTTACAAGTTATAACAACTTTTTTTTTTCTTCTGAAAAGGAAGATACAACAGGAAAATGAAAGACGATTACTGCTATATCATACTTGAAGCCTCTAAAAAAATCTCAAATGACCCCAAAACGTATCTATTTATATCAGGTGGCTGTAGTTTTCCCTTTTCAATTTCTTTTTACACTCACAACTTGGACTACATGATGATACTGTCCACAAGTCAACCCAAACATGTCTATTCAATCTAATGTCTTATTTGTGCTGGTAAAAGACTGCCTCATTAGGTCAGAAAATAAAAATGTGTAAGTTTTGCCACACAATTATAATATAACATGAGAAAAAAATACTTATTTGTTGCAGAGGTTTTTATCCACTATAGTTGAAGGATAACAAGTGTTAAGTGTTAGCGAGCCATTAGAATCTTAGAATTCTTTAGATTAGAAAAGACCCTTAAGATCATCAAGTCCAACCACAAAACTAACACTGCCAAGTCCACCACTTAACTATTTCCCTAAGCACCAGATTTACGCATATTTAAATACCTCCAGGAATGGTGACTCAACTGCTTCCCTGAGCAGCCTACTCCAATGCCCAAAATTTTTGGTGAAAAAAAATTTCCTAATCAACCTAAATCTTCTGTGGCACAACTGGAGGCCATTTCCTCTTGCCCTATTGCTTGTTACTTGGGAGAAGACACCAACACCCGCCATGCTATAACCTCCTTTCAGATAGCTGTAGATAACAGTAAAGTCTCCTCTCATCTTCCTTTTCTCCAGAGTAAACAACCCCCAGTTCCCTCACTCTCCCCTCATTAAGATTTGTTCTCCAGACACTTCACCAGCTTCATTGCACTTCTCTGGACACACTACAGCATCTCTATGTCCTTCTTGTAGTGAGGGGCCCAAACTGAACATAGTACTCAAAGTGCAGCCTGATCAGTGCCAAGTACAGGGGGATAATCACTTCCCTACTCCTGCTGGCCACACTATTTCAAGCCAGGATGACTTGGTCTTCTTGGCCACCTGGGCACACTGCTGGTTCATATTTAGCTAGCTGTCAACAAACACCCCCAGGTCCTTTTTCTCTGGGCAGCTTTTCAGCTATTCTTCCCCAAGTCTGTAGCATTGCATGGGGTTGTTGTGACCCAGGCTCCAGGACCCAGCACTTGTTAAGCCCCATAGAGTTGACCTCAGCCCATCGATCCAGCCTGTTCAGGTACCTCTGCAGAGCCTTCCTACTCTCAATCAGAGCAATATGTGTCTAGGAGAACTGTCTGCTGCCAACTGTCCACCAGATGCTTCTACATCGCTGACTCTCCACCAAGACAACTCCACACAGATCAGCAGATGGCACATGGCACTATGTCACTCCTCCCTGCTGCAGATAGCTGTAGATAACAGTAAAGTCTCCTCTCATCTTCCTTTTCTCCAGAGTAAACAACCCCCAGTTCCCTCACTCTCCCCTCATTAAGATTTGTTCTCCAGACACTTCACCAGCTTCATTGCACTTCTCTGGACACACTACAGCATCTCTATGTCCTTCTTGTAGTGAGGGGCCCAAACTGAACATAGTACTCAAAGTGCAGCCTGATCAGTGCCAAGTACAGGGGGATAATCACTTCCCTACTCCTGCTGGCCACACTATTTCAAGCCAGGATGACTTGGTCTTCTTGGCCACCTGGGCACACTGCTGGTTCATATTTAGCTAGCTGTCAACAAACACCCCCAGGTCCTTTTTCTCTGGGCAGCTTTTCAGCTATTCTTCCCCAAGTCTGTAGCATTGCATGGGGTTGTTGTGACCCAGGCTCCAGGACCCAGCACTTGTTAAGCCCCATAGAGTTGACCTCAGCCCATCGATCCAGCCTGTTCAGGTACCTCTGCAGAGCCTTCCTACTCTCAATCAGAGCAATATGTGTCTAGGAGAACTGTCTGCTGCCAACTGTCCACCAGATGCTTCTACATCGCTGACTCTCCACCAAGACAACTCCACACAGATCAGCAGATGGCACATGGCACTATGTCACTCCTCCCTGCTGCTATGTACCACTGCAGGGGCTTTGTCAGTGCTACAGGAAGCCCTGAGGACATGGTAGTGAGCAGCTCTCACAGAAGGCAGAAGAGGGACCACCAGCAAGCCCTTTCCTGCCCAGCCTGCAGTACGCATTACATTAAGGGGAGGAGGACGTGCACCGACAGTGAGGTGAGCAGGAAACCAGACACAAACACTGCCTGGTGGGAGAGCCTGCTGTTTTGTCAGATAGGCCTTACCATTTTGAAATACAAAAATTAACTTTTTGCCCAGCATAAGCGTGGCCAGCTAACACACAGTGAAGATGGAAGGTGTGTGGGGAGAATAACAGCAGGATTTTACTTGGGATCTGGGGAACTGGTGGCTGTCTAACTGCCTGGACCAGCATGGTGCCATGTGGCAGGTAGGACCTGCATGGTGCCTCACAGCATGGGGGAGCAGTGCAGTGCTGGACAGTAGGTAGGAGTGTCACAGAGCCGTGTGCCATCTGCCAATCTGCACAGAGTTGTCCCAATGGAGAGTCAGCAGCGTCAAAGCATCAGGTCGAGGGTTGCTGGTGGAGAGCTGGGCTGCAGCAGACAGTTGGCTGTGGACAGTTGTCCCTTTCAAAGCATGACCTGCCTTTCATAAACCCATGCTGACTGGGCCTGATCTAGTTGTCCTGTATGCGCCACATGATGGCACTCAGGGTGATGAGCTCCATAACCTTCCCTGGCACTGAGGTCAGGCTGACAGGCCTGTAGTTCCCCTGAAACTGCACTTTCCACTGTAATCTGCCTGAAAAAACCCCATATAAATATATGAGAAATAAATATTTGGATTCAGAGGTGTTTTCAGGAGTAATATGCCTGAAATTTAAGGTACAAAAAAAGATATGTTAAATCCTAATTCCTTCCAAAATCACCTTACCATTATAATTATATGCATTCTGACTCCGGTTTTCAAGAATATTGAAGGACTGCTATCCTGTAGCAGTATGATGACTACTTGGTTGAAAGGAGATAAAAAGCAGTTTCTGCCCTAGAAGACCATACATATTGAATTTAAACTGTGCACATAGCAACTGAAGATATTATCAGATACAGCATAATGTACTGAAGCTTGTCCAATTGTCAGCTGGCTTTGTGATAAAGTAAAAGAAACGTTATTAAATCTTTATCTCCACACAAACCCACTCTCAAAGACCAGTCAGACTTTCCAGGGTACCAAACTACCAAAAAAGACCAAGCTTATCTACAGACAGCTGTCAGAAAACCTTAAGATACAAATGTTGCGTGCTGGATATAATGACTTCTGACAATTTTATAAACCACAGTTTTGCTGAGTTTTATAATCCAAATTTACTGTAAATTAATGCTTGCATGGAGTTTGAATAATGTCATAATTAGGCAAGGTATATAGTAAGCATTACTATATGATGTTCCAGCCCCTGCTTTTACCTGTGAAGCTCTTCTGTTGCCACATGCCTCCTCAGGCAGTGGCAGAGGCCTCTAGCAGAGTTCTCAGACTTTTTGTGGGATAGTCCTTAATGTTGCTCTCTTCTCCTTCATCCCATTTTCTTCCTTATCCTGTGATCCTGTTACAGTTATTTTTACCTTTCAGCACTACCAGGAAGCAACTTCGAAGTGAAACCAACACCTCAGCTTCCTCACTCCCCAAAAATCTGTGCTGCTCCATCCTTCACACTCATCTTCCTCCCCACGTCCTCCCATAACGCAGCACCTTCTTTTGTCTACAGTTTCCTATGACAACTAAGATAAGGACCAGGATATTTTGCCACTCTCAGAGTATAGCAGTGTTTGCTGTAAGCTAAACAACCTTGGCAAGATGAGTTTTAAATCAGATTCCTCATGATGGGCTTGTGCTGTATCCATCTCAGGGAAGCCTCAATGGCTTGACCTCATTTTACAAGGGAGGGCTCCCTATGCTGCTGGGGAACAATGAGCAAGCTGCAAACCCATGCCCTTTTGCACAGTGTTCCAACATACTTGCAGCAAGGGAAGTGCACAAAATTTCCCCTAATGTTCATTCTATAACCCTCTTCTTCTGTATTTGTTTGGAAATACAGAACCTTTAAATCCTTCCCTGATTTTTGGCGTTTTGTTTTTTTTTTCTTCTTATCTCCTGATTTTAATCATAGAATAATAAAATGAATTGTGTTGTAAGAGACCTTAAAGATCATCTAGTTACAACCCCCCTACATGGGCAGGGACACCTCCCACTAGACCAGGTTGCTTGAAGCCCCATCAAGCCTGGCCTTGGACACTTCCAGGGAGGCAGCAGCCTCAACTTCCCTGGGCAACCTGTTCCAGTGTCTCACCACCCTCACACTGAAGAATTTCTTCCTAATGTCTAACCTAAATCTTCCCTCTCCAGTTTAAAGTCATTATGCCTTGTCCTATCACTACATGCCCTTTTAAGAAGTCCCTCCCCAGCCTTTCTGTAAGCCCTTCAGGTACTGGAAGGCTGCTATAAGGTCTCCCTAGAGACTTCTCTTCTCCAGGCTGAACAACCCCATCTTTCTCAGCCTGTTGTTGTAGGAGAGATTGTCCAGCCCACAGATAATTTTGTTTGCCTGAAAGTCCTGTTCATTTTATATTTCCATTGTATGGTCTGTATTTAACAGAACAAAAATGAGCTTCTCTACAATAAAATTAGAGCTCACATCTATATTATCTTTTTAGTAAAACTTATGCAGCCAAAATTATTAAAGAAGGAAAAGGATACTGTTACTGTAACAGCAAAAACATCTTTTTACATTCTGGAAATCTGCATTTGCTTCAGAGTATATTCAGGTTTTCAATAACCAGTACCATTTCTCTGATCCCAAAACTACATATATACTGAAAGAAAGTGTGGGTTTTTTTTAAAGGGGGGGGAAAACCCCAACAAAATTACAAGCAACAACAAAAAAAATAGCAAGTAGTAATCTCCAATGGCCTGTTACTCTCCCATTCTGGGGCAGGATATTGGTACTGAATCACAACTTGTCTGAACCATTTTTCCATGTTATCTCACTCAGGTATGGAGCCCCATTTTGGCTTGTGAAATCCTATGTGATCTCTTTTAAAGCTGTATGTCTGCAGTACAGCAAAACCTTCTTACTATACATCTCATTGATAAAGCATAATTCAATTAAACTGACCATTAAGATTAGTGTAAATTGAATTGCTCTCTCTCAGACTTCCTGATAGTTGCTTGACACAAGCAAATAAAGATGGAGTGTCCAAACAGAATGAGTTATGGTGCTCCACTGAATACTGTTCCCACAGCTCCCCTCCCTTTCTCCGCACATCCAAAATGTCATAGGAATTAGAGAGCCATTTGCTCTAGAATGTTTGTCAGAAATTTGTTATTTAAATCCTATTTAATTAAACGGTCCTGTGTCTGTATACAGGAGGCAAGTTGCAAAGGTTCAGAATGATAATACAAACTGACAAAATCTAAGGCATGGATTGTAAAATACACTGAAATAATCATAAGTTAAATTGCAAGTATACAAAAATTGATGCAGACACTGGACCTGAATCCAAGCTCAGAAAAGATTAACCAAGAACACAACCTGAAGATTATCTGCATTACTCAGGGGTTTTTATCTTTAAATAAAAAGTAATGATTCAGTGATAAAAGCACTTTTCTTCTTCTTACTCTTACTCTTACTCTTCCTGGTTTTTTTTTTTTGTTTTTTTTTTTACACCTATCCAGAGGATAGGAACAGTTATTTTTATACTGCAAGAAAATTGGTTTGTGGAAATATCAAATAATGGTTAGACTGAAGAGTTCTAGAAGAACGGTTACTCAAAATTCATTGAATACTAGTTATCTTTAAAAATAAATTCATTGTAAGGAATGGTGAAAACAGTAATGAATTCAATCATTTTCATAATAATGGACAATCTGATCCTATGCTGCAGAAGCCAGTAGGGAGTTTTATTAATAAAATCAACATGACCTTTGTCAAACTTCCTTGTGTTTGCAGACTCATTTCAAAGACATATGTTTAGTATACAGGGATTAGTATTATTCTAAACAAGGTGAGTCTACAGACTGATTTAGTAATTGCTTCACACAGTATTTTTTAATTGTCTCTATATTTTCAGATGAACTGATTATGAGACTAACACAAAACTATTTGGGGGGATTTTTTTTTTTTTTTTCTGCACAAGTCTTTTTCTTTTTTTCCACATATGGCAGCAGGAAACTAATGCAATCTTCTAGGTGAAATTAAAACAATCTGAGGTTTTTAAAACAGACACATCTGAAGTGACATGGAGATTTCTTCTTCATTCACATGATGGAGGCATCATGTAAGGAAAAAATGTCATCATTCCCATGCAGTAACAAATACACACGCTGATTTGGCTGGATATAGATAGTCTTGTGATGAAGACTGACTTGAATTTTCATCACAAAATGGAGAAAAAGTATCAGGCAGCAACATGAACAGATTCATTCTCTAAAGAGTGAAAGTAATCTTTAAAACTATAGGCTGGGCACCCCTGGTCTAGCTGAACCTCATTCATGGCAAAAGGCAAAGTTGGACACCTGTCTTAATTTGACCATTTTTGATTGCTTGCTATTTTATTTAGGCTGGTAAGAGAAGGTTAAAAGGGAATAACTGTCTGAAAATGTCCATGTTGAAAGAAATCAGTAATAGCAGGCAGCTATCAATCCAACAAAAGATAGTATATGATACATACCAAGATGGAGCTGGGTAAGTTCAGAATAGCAAGAGCAAATTTGTAGCCATGAACAACGCCTAACAAATATTTCTGGTGATGATGCTTTCTCCAGATCTTTAAGTAATGATTTTATAGATTTCTGAAAGAAAAGCTGCAAATCTATCGTAAATTTGTACAAAACCAACAAGAAGTGTGTCAGAGTTTGAGAGGGCCAGGATAAAAATTGCCCATGGCCGTACTGAACTGCGACTGCTCTGTGGCTGTGGCAGGTACAGTGGGGGCAGCAGCTGTGCCTGTGGGGAGGAGAGAGGGGTCAGGTGACCCACATGGACTAGTCACAGGGCTCAGGATAAAAGGGCTCCTCAGTGCACCCCCGCTGGTTGGTGTGCTGACTGGGCAGGTGCCTGTTTGTCATTTCTCCCTGTGCTCCAGTCATGTCGCTGTCTGTTCCTGCACCCTGTTTTCTTACTGGAGAAGAACACTGTTCATTGAGACAGGTTGCCTTCCCCTGCCTCCCTGAGTAGGATCGGCTTGGATACTCCAAGGTTTTTTGCAGACTGTCAGTGGGATCTTGGACTCAAGCTTTACTATCTGTTGCCAAGTCCAGTTTGAGACATTTTTGGTCTGGAAGTAATTACCAATGTGGGTGGGTATTTGCATATTCCTATCCACAGTAATTACAGTCTCTCTCCCTTATTCTCTTTTTATGTTCCCCTGGGAGGGAGGGATAACAGAGAGCATGTGTCACCAGGTTATTGTCTAAAACTGTGACAAAGTCTTACAAAGAAGTCAGTCTAGTCTTAAGAACCATTTTAACCCCAAGGAATCAGCTCCATTAGAACCTCCACTTGACTTTGGTTCATGTCTTTACCTCTCTGCATATACAATGAATTAACAGAACATAAATTATGTAATTCCTAGATAACCTAAGATTGAGTGAGGTCCCTTACTCTTCAGGTTGAATTTTACTCTAATTAGCAAATTCAAATTTTTGAGATGTCACGTCTAGACTAAGACCAAGGATTTGGGGCTTGATAATCTGGCATAAGCACTTTTAAAAATAAACAGACAGATACCCAGACATAAGCATAAAACTTAATTATGACACATTTTTTAGGGAGTATTTCAAATGATATCATCCTTATCAAATACTGCTTACTCTTGGATGTCCTGGAATTCCCTGCAAAATGTGGCAATGACTCACTAAATGTGACTGCTACAAAGACTCCCCCACGTACTCAGTACAACTAAAATGCACCAAATAATACAACTATAAGAAGGAGCTTCAGTCTCATGGTCATTTCAATCTTAAATGTATGTGCAAATAATTGTACAATTCAGATTTAAGACATGCCTACAGTTGCTGATTGTTTTGTTTTTTTTTTAAAGTTTGGTCTGTTTACTTCTCTCATGCTACAGGCAGCCTTGCAAGGCTTCTTTAAACAAGTAAAAAGCAAGCAGAGGTAACTATAAGACAACTTGATAAATTGCTAATAATACCCAAACATTTTTGGACCTTTTTTTTTTTTTTTTTTTTTTTTGCAACTTTTCATTGATAGAAAATAACAGGAGTGTCTAAAAGTAAACAGGGCAATGTTACATTTTATTCTTCAAAAACAAGATGAGATTTTTAGCTGTGAATGGACACATAAATCTTCAGTACTAAGGAGGTCAAACGGTCTCCAATCACAACTGCTGCAATGCCAACATACTGCTCCAACCAGCTCCTCAGTTTTAACCTTTGGCTTTAAACATCTACTGAGAATTAATAAAATACAGTTTTTGCTCTCCTCTGTCATTTTGCTCCCTGCTCCTCCGTTCCACTCTTCAGCAGCTGCCGGTCGGGCAGGTGTGGGGAGGCATGTCTGCAGAAGCTGCCCCTGATTGCCCACCCAAGCTGTGGGCAGGCAGGTGCTGAGGAGAGGGGGGTGTGTGGGGACAGGCTCTGCTCTGCTGCTGCCAGCTCCAGTCACCCTCAGGTTCCTTTATTTCGTATGTGTATTGGCATAGGCAGGGTAGAGATTGATGACCTACAGGAAATGCTCTAATTCAATGGGAACAGGAATTTATCATTAATGTGCTCACACACATGCTGTTTGTCTTGTTACCCATATTAGCACAGCATCAGAACACCCAGGTAGAGTTTTGAACTGCATAATTGCACAGATCCACTTGTAAAGAAATACTCCTCGTTTTTTTATTTCCCCCATTTCAGTATAACCTTTGCCTTCCAACTTGTACATGAAGTACAGGTTATCACTCTCCATAAAACAAAGACTCAACTGTGTCCTTGTACGCCATACACAGCGGTCTGTGCTACACTCACCTTGAATGGCAAACAGAAAGGAGAATTTAGTTTTAACTAGAAATAAGCTTCCTCAAAGATCTCTGAGAATATAAAATTATATTATTTAAAGTAGATCAGTGCTCAGAATATTCTAGCTGACAAAAATTCCATCCATTTCTGGACAAGACTTACCAAAGTAAATACACCAAGCATTAAAGAATATTAGCATCTAAAAGCTTCTCTCTTCCCAAAAGCTATCAAGTATTGACCAGGAAAAGAAAACTTTAAAATATAGCAGACACTGACAGCTCATTTTCTTCTTCAAACTAGGGCATATATTAAGCAGGTTTTTAAGCACCTTTGGCAAACTGTCAGCATTAACTGACTTACCGTACTTGCCTTAAAGAAGAGAGGGAAGAACCTACTGTTCTTCACTGCAAAGCCTGACTGCTTAGTGCTGAAGAGAACTGATAAGTAGCAGCTAATTTATTTATTTACATTTTTATTATAATTAAACCAGTATCTTCCTAATTGATTTTTTGTGAAATAGCAGTATGTAGAACTATCAAAATTAAAAGGTTCAGTAAATTCAAAGAAAGTCCACTTTCTCCTTGCTAACAGAAGCTGGAGCACCTTGGAACATAGAAGCTCTTCTATCTCACAAACCTTGTTCAAACAGCTGCACCTCCATAAAAAAAAAAAAAAAAAAAAAAAAAAAAAAAAAAAAAAAAAAAAAAAAAAAAAAAAAAAAATTGTTTTAATACCCAGGGAAAAATAAATATTTTGTATTGATGACTTTTTGTTCCAACCTTTATTTGTTTTTGTTTTTAGGTTTTTTTTTACTTCAGAAAGACCCTTAGCCTTGGGCTGTTGTTGCCATAGTGTAATTTCTACTTTCTCATTAAGACAAAACAAAGTACCAGGCAATGGAAGCAGAAAAATATATCAGCAAAGCTCTCTATCAATGTTTTAAATGCAACATAGTTAAAATTTTGTGAAGTATTTTGATTGCTTAATTTGAATCTTCCTAAACATTCCTAATATTTCATGTTTAATTCTTTTTAATTGAGATTCATTTGAGCCGTATTTAGGAGTGACATACTGACACTGACATGGCAAATATTCTAAGGCTACCCTCACTGTTAAGAAAACGCCTATACAAGTCAGAGAAATACAGACAGATAAATTAGTATACAGCAGATTTTCTTACTCGAGACACAATCTAACTGCAAAATCTAAAAAGCTAAAAAGCTTCCAAGTCCTACCTACCGAAAGGGGAAAGAACAGCATTAACTTGGCTTCTATCTCCGTTCTGTATACCACATGAATCAAAGGGCAAGTGAGATTAAATTATGCCTTAGTTTTAACTATTATATTATAATGCATATGGGGTGTGACATACATTTAGAAGAAACCTGAATTTACAGTATCTGGAGTCTTATATTTCAGTTGCAGATATCAACTAAAGTTATTTCTCCACTTCATTTTTCTTATTGAATTTGTTTTGTTAGGCTTTCAAATACAGAGGTAACTTGAAAATGGAACAAAATGAATCATGGATTTTGAAAAGAAGATTGTACTAGATTAACATGATCTCCTCCTCTGAGAACATAACAGACCTTCCAGACAAAGAAATGAAATGGATTTAGTTTCTCTGAATGCCAGCATCTGACAGTGCCTCAAGTACCTAAGCTCCAGATGACTAGAATTCACCAGCGGAAGGCAGGTACAAAAAAGGCAAGTTTAATGGAAGGAATTCATTAAAGAATCACAAGGCTAGTAAGAACAAGGGGAAAAAGTCAATTACTATGATGAAAGGGAATCACCTGCAGATAGTCAGTTACTTGAGTAATTTTTTGAAGTGATCAAGGTGCTAATGACCTTTGAACAAATAGTTTATGCCAAAGAAGTCAAATGACGACAAAAAAAATTGAGCCTCACTGTCAAGGCAAAGAGAGATTGAAATATCAGAGAAAAAGAAATGGGCAATGTGCAGGACCATGTTAATAGAAATTTACTGAAAGTCAGTAGCAGAAAATGAAGAATCAAAGAATATAGAATTTTTGTCATATGCTGTGGAGTTAAGAAAAATACAATAATTAGATATATATGGCAATGCATTTTCATTTAAGATAGAGCAATATTAGTATCAATAACAACTGGGCTAGACTCCAATGAAACAGCAATGGTAGGCTTGAATAGCAGCTCTCCATTCCTCCCAGACCATCCTTACTGCTTTAACACATCTCTGCTACCTTCCCATGATTGATCTCTAATTCTACAGACTGACAGTTGCCACTCCATCAAAACTGGTGCACATCTATAAATGTACACAAATATAGAGATGTACAGATTTGGCAGAAATACATAGAAATCTGGAGTGTGTCTATACAAGGAAAAGAGAAAAGCAAGCTGTGAATATTACCCAATTAACTGTTGCTGTGGAACCTGAAAAGTTATCCAAGGTAGCAATACTGAGACCAGTGTGATTTAACATATTCATTGGCGACATGGATGGTGGGATAGAGAGCACTCTTAGCAAGTTAGCTGACAACACAAAATTGTGTGGTGTGGTTAAGATGCTGGAGGGAAGGGATGCCATCCGGAGGGACCTTGACAAGCCTGAGAGGTGGGCCAATACCAAACTCATGAAGTTCAACAAGGCCACATGCAATGTCCTGCACCTAGGTGAGGGGAATCCCAAGTACAAAGTACAAGTTCTGCAAGGCCTTTGACACAGTCCACCACAACATCCTTCTCTATACATTGGAGAGATACAGGTTTGATGGGTGGACTGTTCACTGGATAAGGAATTGGATGGATGGCCGCATCCAGAGGGTAGTGGTCAATGGCTCTAAGTTCAGATGGAAAACAGTGACAAGTGGTGTCCCTCAGGAGTCAGTGCTGGGCCCAGTGTTAAGGTCTTTTAAGGTCTCTTGCAACTCTAAACATTCTATAATTCTGTAATACAGGCTGGGTGCAGATTAAATTGAGAACAGACCCTAGAAGAAGAACTTGGGGGTGTTGTTGACGAGAAGCTCAACATGATCTGGCAAATTGCACTTGCAGCCCAGAAAGCCAACTGTATCCTGGGCTGCATCAAAAGAAGCATGGTGAGCAGGTGAAGGGAGGCAATTCTCCCCCTCTACTCCACTCTCATAAGACCCCACCTGAAGTACTGTCTCCAGTTCTGGAGTCCCCAACATAAGAAAGACATAAAGCTCTTGGAGCAAGTCCAGAGGAAAGCCATTAAGATGATCAGATGTCTGGAGCACCCTTCCTATGAAGACAGCTGAAAAAGACAACTGTTCAGCCTGGAGAAGAGAAGGCTCCAGGGAGACCTTACAGCAGCCTTCCAGTACCTGAAGGGCCTACAGAAAAGATGGGGAGGGATTTTTTACAAGGTTGTGTACAGGCAGAATGAGGTTTTAAACTGGATGAGGGCAGATTTAGGTTAGATATTAGGAGGAAATTTATTACTATGAGGGTGGTGAGACACTGGCACATGTTTCCTAAGGTAATTGTGGCTGCCCCCTCCCTGGCAGTGTTCAAGGCCAGGCTGGATGGGGCTTTAAAATACCTGGTCTAGAGGGAGGTGTCCCGGCCTATGTAGGGGGATTGGAACTACATGATCCTTAAGGTCCCTTTCAACCCAAACCATTCTATGATGCTTCTATACGTGCCACAACACAAATTAGTTTGTGATATTCTGCTTACAGTAAATGTCAACGTATGAAATACAGCTGTGTTACTGCTGAAACAGTGAATTGGTATATCCAAATCAATTACGGCTTTCTGAATATAATTTTCAGCTTCAATACGTCTGTTTGAAGCTGAATGACTGTTCTAAATGGTATTGTATTCAGGATTTTAATGCCCTGAGCAAACTGAGAAAGGTTTGACAATGTTCCTCACACTGAAAGCAATTCCCGCAGTTTTTCCCTACTGTAATTTACCCTGGCGAGAAGCTGCACTGACTATGTGACAGTCAGTCCTATGCACATACACCACAGTGAATTCTATTATCAAATGCCTATGTTTAGGGTTGTTTTATTTTATAAAATAAAATACTCCTTACTTTTAATGCCATACTCCTATACAGTTAGGTTCAGCCGTTCTCTCTGAAGTCCAATTAATCTGTCTTCCAAAATCTAGAACTCTTGGTTTTACCACAGATCATCAAATGGTTGTATCAGAAGCCTATCAAATATCATTAAGTCATTCTACAGATACAGCTTATTTCTAAAATGCTATATTTTCTCTCTTTTACTGTCCTAACACAACTGAAATATTAGGATAATACAGGTATATATTCCTACCATTTTTTAAATTAAGGAAGACTTCTCTTTTTACAGATGCTTACGAAACGCCCTGCTCACATGAAGGTTCAAGAAAGCAAAGCTTCCTTAAAACAACAGCACACCACCTTGAAAGCTCAAGCCCTTAACTCATGATCAGGCCTTTAAATAAGGACAGTAATGTCCCTGGTAGTGCAGATAATGAGACTGCCTGCACTTGAGAGCTGATTTAGGCTTAGTCAGGCACTTATTCACCTCTACTAGTGTGCTTGTTTCCTTCTTCTAAGACGTAAGTTTTCAGTAGTCTATATACTCTGAGTGAAACCAAATTTGTACATTAATAGCAAGATAAGTGACTAAACCCCGTATCTTTTGGTTTTGAGCACAGAGGTTGTATTTATAGGCCATTATACTTTCTGCCAAAAAGTTTCAAACTTAGTTTTCATGGTGTTTTCAATGATGTAGCGTCCATCTTCACTGGCATGTACTTTTATGACAGAAACATTAATTTTATTTTAACAAAAATCTTTCTCCAATTCAAATTCTTCATTGCAAAATCCATTAATACTTGTCATGAGCTTGTCAGTTGCTTAAAACCCACCTCTTCAGAGCAATCAGTCAATGTCTTGAAATCAATTATGGATAATCTAAAAATATTTTAAATTAAATGTGTCATTATTACTTAGTCCAATTACTTCAATTGATTTTACAAAAGATTGAAAAGTTGGTAAAAATTCAATTTTATTTAGCTGTGCTTTATTAAGTATATAATTGCTTTTCAGAAGTTTTGGGAAGGCAAAAATGAATTATTTGACCCTGTTGCCCTTATCTACAAGGAAACACATACAGTAGTGATACACAAAAGAGTCAATCACAGTCAAACAGACATATGAGGAGAGTAAGGAAATGGCTTAAAATTGAGCTTAGATTTTTTTTCAAATTTTCACTATGGTTCTCTTCAGAAGGCACCCAGGGACAGCTGTGCTATGGCACAAATGCATTTAACTAGAAGCCAAACCAATTATTTTACCAGCAAAATTTAAACCCTCTTTCAGTAATCAGATTTTTTTTTGTGGTAACTGGTAATGGTCACCCACTCCTTTCAGCTACACTTGGAAATTAATTTACACAAAGCAGGTTTTTTTCCTTGTAATGAAATAAATTAAAAAAAACAACCAAACAACACAATAAATTTTCACAAGTACTGTTTTGCGTATTCTTTTTGAGGGACAGATCTGCAGACCAGCTTCTTACATCAGTTATTTTACCTCTTAAGCACGAAATATTTTAAAATTTAAGAAAATCTTGAGAGTTAATTAATTTTAGAATACAACACTTGTAACAAAGTACAATGACTGACCATTCTGTCTTTATCCAGGTACACCTCCCCTTAATGTCATGGAAAATGCTTTATAAAGGCTCTATGATCAGCTTCATGCAGAACAAAAATAAGAAACGCTGTCTGCAGGGTGCTGTCAAACCTTTACTTGTGCAAGAAAATCTGTTACAACTTGTTCTTTACCACTGCAATTTATAAAGCTCCAACTTCTGCTTTCTCTTCCTTGTACAGCCAACAATTAATCACAGGGCTTTTTCCTTTTTTTTTTTTTTCTTTTTTCTTCTTTTTCCCCCTCAGTCTGTCATCCTTTTTCTTTATATTTTAAGTATTTCCTTTTACTTTGCTCCAGACTGCAAAAAAATACATAGGAATTTCTTTCAATCATGAAATAAAAATAAATAAATTATAAATTATTTTGTAACATAGCATTTAAGAATATGATGAGCCTTAAATTTTGAGCCCTTTCATATCCTAATAATTTAGATATTTCCCAAAGCATAAACTGATATTTTTAGTTGTGAGAATAATGAAAACTTTCAGTGGTTAAGAATTGCATATGGTAGCAAGAACTAAATGCAGGAAAAAATTGTACAAGTTGGTGTTGTAATTAGCATGGTGTCTCCACACTGTTGAAGTCATCCCTCCTTGAGACACTCAATGTACATTTTAAAAATAAATATTTATTTAAAAAAAAAAAAAAAAAAAGTATGAAAAAATACCACATTAGAATATCATCCTTAAATCCTGAGTCTGGAGGAATCCAATTTGGTAAAAAGCTGGCATCAGAAGCTAGTAAATTGTGAAGTTCCTTCAGTTCACTGCTCAGTTGGTGGTCCAGTCCAGCTGTAATACCTAACACACTGTCATCAATTAAGTTTTGGCAACACAGATTCCTATTTGCAGAATATAAAAACTGAGTTATGCAGCTTGAGCTGTGATTCAGAAAATAAAAATGAAGTTAAATTTGGGATTAAGTCTAAGGTTCAGTTACAGAAATTCCCATCAATAGCTAAACTTTTCACATTTGCCCCCATCTGTGGCACATGGATGTTCTCCTTAAAGACGAACCTGGTACCTGATCCAGTGCTGACTGAAATCACAGAAACTCTTTCCTTTGGCTTAAACAAACAAGTGTGAATCAGTTACAACCACTGCTAAAGGTTTTGTTGTGATTTACAGACAACTGAGAAGATTACTCTTAATTTTTTGGTACCTCAGAGTGCACTGTTTCCCAGATGAAAAACTAAATAAATCTGGATTTATTGCAAAATATAATATGTGATTTTGCCCATTTGTCTTTTTTGCATTTACTATCTCCAGTGATTTATTTCATTGTATACTTCTTCCAAGACTAATTTTACTAAGAAAATGGCTAGTTTATTATTAAATGTTTGTCCATTTTCCATTAAATACTCAAGCGTTTTTTTTACCTTCTTGAAATACATAAAACACAACTGCTAGTGTCAGATGACTTTAGAATTTGGCTTAAGGAAACTAAAAAAAATATATACTGTCTTAAATTTTTTTATGTGTGGGTAAATTTATGCTGGAAATTTTAGGAGCTAGGTTTTCAGTGGTATTAGTAATGTGTTTTTTCTTGGTCGAAGATCACACTAGGGAGGACTAACACAAGACATGAAAAAGAATGAACTTCCTTGCCTGAGGTTGATAGTCGTCAACTGTATAAAGGTTTCGGTGAGTTCTAAATCTGGTCTGCCACACACCTTAATCCTTGTTGGGAATGAATGTGCTAAATTGCTATTCTGTAAGATATTTTTATCTTTAATATAAATTTAATTAAAATATTTTGAATGTTTCAGTATATGTCCCTTGTTTCTAGATATACTTTGATTTTTTCTACTATTTTTGTCAAATATTGTTATCTTAATTCTAAGATAGAATTATTACTAATGTATTTCTTCAGTTCTTCCAACAAATTTTATAAGATGTCAGTTTTGGGTTTTTTTACTTTATCACAGTCAGGTAACATTAACAGTGAAGTTCATTAACTTCGTCTTTGCTACCACATAAACTGCAAATAATGTTTGCTTTTACTGTCCTACCTTGCTCGCTTAATTAATCTGCAGTTCTATTTTAATTTGAAAATTAGCCTTGCTAACGTTTTTGGAACTGAATCCTATCTATTTGTTACAGTTCTTTCCATCACAGACAATATTTTTAACATTCTTAACCTATTTTGGATGCAGCGAATTGTTCTGTATATAACAGTTCTACTAGAAAAAATGTTTATGTTTAGTAGCCTCACTACAATGTTCAGATATCTCATAAGAAGGAGATGAAAAAGAATATATGTATTTTGTGAGTCTGCATGCAAAGTATTTATAGCTTTATGAACACAACATCCTCCAGGGAGTATCACAACTAATGTGTATGTCCTAGAGTCTTTTGATTTTGCATTTAGAATGTTGACAGTTTAAATAAGCATAGAATCATACAGAGTCATATAAGACTTCATCCACTCTGGATGTAGGGAGTCTCTTACATACTGCTTTTTCCAGCAAAAACTTGGGAATTAACTTCACCTGCAAGAAATGAGTTTACAACATGCACACTTTAGATTATGGGATTGGTATATTTACTTTCTCCTTTTAAACTTCAAGTTTTGGTATTCATTCATGAGAGCAAAAGCTAGGCAGGTTCTTTTTTTCCCTTTTGTATTGTGTATTAATCCTTGTTCTTCAGTCTCACATCTTTTGAACAAAGACTTTGCTGTGTTTTGGTTTTTGGTTTTATTAATGAGATAAGAAGGTCTAGTTGGAAATAAATCACAGTTGAAATTCTTTCAAATACAGAGCCACACAAACTTTGGGACTGATGCAATCAAACGTAGACCGGCATCCACTTCTCATTAGTCACTCAAAGCTCCATTTTTAGCTGATGGAGAGGAACAAGCACGTCTAGCTCAGGACCAATCATGCTTTATAAGTCTACATCTGAAGTACTTATCTGGATTGCCTTCATAAACAAGCCTTCATAATTCTCAGCATAGAGTAGGCATCTAATGTCAAATGAATAAATTCTTTGTATTCTCTTTGAGGGGCTTACTTCTCTCTGCTAACTAGAGGGGAGCCTGAGGTGACTACCTTGGATGTCAGCTGTATATTATGGACATCTCTAGTAAAATAAGGACCATCTCACTTCATGCCCATTTATTGGATAGTGGAAGAGCTTATAAAAAAGATTTAAGAGTAGGATATGCCTTGATAACCTCACCCTGCCATCCAAACGTTTCCAGTGATGTACAGTAAAAGGATTTCCTGCACCCCAGACACCCTATACCAATCATCCTTCTGTTGTTTACATGGCCTCTCCCAGTTGCTTGTTAACGTAATCTCTAATTTAGCTTCCAATGCATTCCCAGGCAATAAATCCCACATCTTAATCATGTATAGTGGAGGTAGGGGGGATGAAAAAGAAAACTCTGCTCTGTCTATTCTCAACCTGTTGCTGAATTATTGCTCTTTAGAGTCTTGCCATTCTGGTGTGATGGGGAAACAGACTCTACAAATCTTTGTACACTAAAGGCAGAGAAGACTTCTCCCAGCATCCTCTGTGTGTGAATGCATTGCTGCCTTCTATTCCCAGAGGTAGAAACACTTCATCAGGGCTCTGTGAAGAATGATGATAAAACTTAATTTGGGAATTCTCCATTAAATGCTGCTCTGTGCTGTAAATTAGGTTTGCTTGTTAGACAGCTAATTTGTAGTATTGACTCACTATGTCCTGAAGGCAGTAGCACCTGAAAGCTTATACAATTGAATGAAATGTGAAAGATAGAAATAAACAGTATGAAAGTCAGCCTAAACCAGACAGCATTTCCACTGCTAATTTTTTTTTTTTTTAATTATCTAAATTACCCACACTTTTTAAAGCTCCTATTCTGATCACAACCCCACAATTCAGTAAATAGGATGAGAATACCCCATGTGTGTGCATGTACCCCCTCAGCATAGATGGCAAATGACTATGTTCTTGCTTCATATAAACGTTTCTTACTACATAGTTCACTTGTTTTTGTGAAACAAACTCCCCTCAAGTTTGTTTGGCAAGATGAAATTCAGCCTTTTTGCATTGTTTGGAAGAACACAAGGTGTACAGCCTAATAAAATATCTAGCTGAGAACTCCAGCAAAACTATCTCCTAACATAAATTGTTGCAAACAAAACCTTCATTAAAGATGGAAAACATCCCATGAAATTCTCCTGCCTCAAGAAACCAAATCTTTTACAGTGGAAAATTGCTTTGCTAGAGTATTTTAAAGCACTTTTACAATATAGTGCAATTCATTCTATGTGGGATTCATTACAATAGGGATTAAAATGACAGCTTAGTATCATGTGTAGCATGCAGCAGGAGATTGGAAACTGAGTTCAGTTGCTGGACACTAGGCCGGCTGCATTGTACTTTCTGCTGAGTTACAGTAATACATGTAGATTTGGAATAAAGGGGCATGAGGATTAAGTGCTATCCTTCAAAGAAACTTCATAATACAGAGATCTTATCACACAGAAAAACTAAAAATGGACTTACAGGGAAATTTAAAACAGTACTGGAGAAACAGCAAAGCACAATAAAAAGTAAAAAATCTTAATCATTGCAAAAGCCCATTACACTCATACAACACAGATGTTACACAAATGATAAGCAGGTGTTTTTCAGTAAATTCTAAATTATGCAACTGTTACCAATCAGAATCTTTCAAATAAATTCAATGGAAATGACAGTAAGCAAGAAGAGGTTCCTGAGGGGGGAAAAAAACCAACCAAACAACAGTTCATGCATGTGAAGGGTTAAATCATACCATGAGAAAGTATTTGTAGAAGTGACATGATAAAATCTCTAAAATTACATTTCAAACATTAAGAGCCACAATATTGAGGGAAATTGCACAGGAAATTCAGAGGAATATTCTAAGAGGACATAAATAATACATGGCTTCTGAAGCACATGAGACAAATGATTGGAGAACAACGAGGTATCCAGGTGTGCTCCTGTCAAGTGCAATGACATGAGCACAGTGTAAGTGTGCTGAAGAAAAGCATTGGCTCATCTCCATCCCACCAAGACACACTGAGAATCAGCTTCCAGAAGATGTGTACTTGTTTTAACATCAAAAGAATGAAAAGCACAGAGGAGATTAGCTATTAAAATACCTTAAACATTCACAGAAAATAAATGCTCCCTGGCTCCAGCATATATTAGAGTCGATCTTAAGGCAATTGCCTGTTTAGAAATAAAAAAAAAACCCTAAACCATAACCACTCCTGTTGCTTCAATTTCCAGCATCTCCCTACCTTTACTCCCCCTTCCCCTCCCCTGTTGGGCAACTTTAAGTGACATATTTTTCACAAGTATGGTATAACCCTTTTGTGAAGAAAAATAACTGTCTTTGTTACAGTATTTGATTGTTTGTTCCTTGCAGTGGTTGTTTAGGTATAAATTCTGTTTCCTATTGTAAAACAATGCAGTCAAAGCTTACATAAAATTCAAGGTAACTTTTAATGAGAAATACTAACATGCAAAAATATGTTGCAGGGTGATACAACTGGCAGGTGGGTGTAAAGCTCAGAATACGTAACCTTTACTACATCCCTTGCAGGTTGTAGCCTGCCTTTTCAGTCCAGGGAGAACCATAGGAAAGGCAGGTCAAACACGTGAAATATTGAATATGCTCAGTGTTAAGCATCTGTCAGGGTGTCCACTTCCCTGCCCCTTCTCCCCCCAACTATCACTTCCCCTCCCACTTGCCTCTCTCTAAAACACCTCCTGATTTAGCCAGCTTCTGAAGTGTAACCCAGTATAAAAGCTAAGCTTCACAGGTAACAGGGCTTATTCTCATCTCCTTGGACACATTTTTACGCTTGGAAATATTCTAGTCTATGTACAACATATGTCATATCCTTACAATGAACAAAACCACCAATTTAGCAGATTCTGTCTGCAAATTTGGTCTTAAGATAGGAGAGAACGTGTAATTATTACTATGAATTTCCAAGAGAGCTTTTTTTAGATTTTTTTATTTCTTTTGGCAGATGCACATGCTTGCTCCTTTTCTAAAACTGTTCTGTATAATTTAATCTGTCACATAGGAGATATTTTATAGCTGAGCAGTTGAAATAAATTAACATGCTATAGATTCCCCTCAAAACTTGATGCTGCTGGCAACATGAAGACACAAAATGTGACAATCCAGCTATTTCATGAAGAGGCACATAAGAAAGAGCAGAAAAAAGCACTAATTCAAGTAAATTGTTAATTAATAAATTTATATGGCAAATGTGATTAGGTATAGTATAGATACACAGATTTCTGAATACACACACATGCACCCTTAGCTAATATGCAGACACACTATATAAAAAACTACCAAAAAAATCTTTGCTACTATTATTTTATTTAGTTCATTGCTAATAAAATATAGCTAACAGCATTAAGTCAACTGACCCTTTGACTTTTTTTTTACCAAAATTATCTTGGAAAAACAGATGTTTATATAATCTCTAAAACCAGTGCTGTATTTTCAAATTTACAGCTAATGACATTTTTATAACAGGTAACAAATGCTCACATTTATTAAAAAACAGTTATTTTAATTACTTTTAACCAAGTGTGATCAGACAGCACTGTGTAGTAATGAAAGTCCTATTTCCCTTTTGCTCCAGTATTGGTTTCCTTCCTTCTTCAGATCTCAGAAAAAGTCCCAGATGAACAGCATCTCTGCACCAAGCCAATGGAGAGGACCACAATACAATTAAAACTGTGACTCTTTTTCATCTGCTGTGTGCCCAGAGAGCCTGCATGTGGCCTGTGAGCATATGCTGGCACATCTTAATTCCTACTGCTAGCCACATCTTAATTCCTAGTGCCAGCCACATCAACTAGAGGACCATACGGGCACTTCAGCATATGCCAAAACCCCCATTTCATTTTTGCTTTGTTGTTGCACATTCCAACATGGGTAATACAGCCTCAGCTGGAGGACTGTTGCTGCTAAGGAGAGACACTAGCCGTGAGTCTGTCACACCTAGGCATATCTTTCCCTGAGGAATGGCAAAATGCAAGCAGATGACCAGGCTCACACTGTCTTAGCTCCTCTGCAAGACTACAGAAACATTTTCATTGGGTTGTGGAAGTTAAACTTGTGTGCCTCTGCTTTGAAATAAAGTAATTCTTCAAAAACTACGGGTAAAGTTTCTTGAAAGACAACATTGTGAAAGCTGTGGGACAGAAGGCTCTTATGAGATCTGTTGTTGAAAATGCTTTACCTTCTTCATTATTAATTTGATTTTCCTGGATGCTCCCTTCCCCTTCAACCTCAGCAACTGTTCTGTTGAAAATTATCCTGTATAACACAGATCAACAGGTTTTACTTGGCAGAAGGAAGGAAAGAGGAGTTCATAAAAAAAACAAACAACTGAGGTTGAGAGCCAGCAGGCACCAGCTGGAACCCAGGGGATCCCAGTTAGATGGTGTAAGAAATACAGTACTCAGCTGGAGGGCAGTCACACATTGGTACAGGGATCTCCATTCCTGAAGATGCACAGATGTTGGGTGGGGAAAGCCCTGGAGATCCATCTCAGCAGCTATCCTGGGAAGAGGTTTTAGACCAGATGACCTCAAGAGGCCTCTTCCAACCTAAATCATTCCATAACCAATTTTTCTAATATTTGAAAATTATTCTTTCCAGTGATAAAAAACATAACAGGAAACAAACAAAACAAAACAAATAAAAACTATCTAAAAATGTTAATTAATACAAATTTAAGACATAGTATTAACTTCTTGGCAACCAAAAAGTCTTCTGAATCATTTCTCACCTTATGTTTTACACATGATTTTACAAAACCTTCTGCCTGAAGGAAGAAGAGGGGCAGAATATGACTGCAGAACAATTTGCTCACTAACAAAATCATACTGTATGTTCTCCTGTGAAGAGAGGCTGAGAGAGTTGGGGTTGTTCAGCCCAGAGAAGAGAAGGCTGTGAGGAATCCTCCAGCTTTCCAGTACCTGAAGGAGGCCTGTAAAAAAGCTGTGGAGGGACTTTTTACAAGGGTGTGTAGCAAGACGTCAAGGGGTAATGGCTTTAAACTGGAAGACTGTAGATTTAGATTTGGATTTGGAAGAAATTCTTCACTATGAGGATGGTGAGACAGTGGAACAGATTGCTCAGGGAAGTTGTGGCTGCCCCCTCCCTGGAAGTGTTCAAGGCCAGGTTGGATGGGGCTTTGAGCAATCTGGTCTAGTGAGATGTGTCCCTGCCCATGGCAGGGGGGCTGGAAGTAGATTACTTTAAAGTCTCTTCCAACCCAAACCATTCTATGATTCTATGATTTTAACTAAAGAATGATCAATCATGCAACTGTGTGTATAGTTTGTTTTAAATATTTCTAAATATAATCTCCTAGTTGCCTATCCCACAGACACTAACAGACAAAACACCAGACATATTGCCATTCTATATGATATCAGGCCTTTGTCATACAGTCTACTTGGATAATTGATTATCCCAAATCTTGAAGAATATACCACACCATGCTGTATTATGATATATTTTTATTTAATTTTAGTTTATGATTATCACATATGACTTTTCTGACAACAATCATGTTGTCCAGCCTGGATACATGAATTAGAAGCGAAACTCATTTTCACATTAAATAGGGTGTAAACAGTATACCTCTAACTGTCTCTTAACTATGGGGCCTAAGAAATATTTCCAAAGTCTAGAACCCCTCTAAGCATCCCAAGTACATCTCAACTCTAACTGAGAGTAAGATCCAAGAATGAATCATCTCCCTCTTCCCTGTAACACTTCTATCTCTCCAGGAGGAAGAAGCCAGGATGCCTGGCCTTGTGGGGACTATCCACAGGCAGCTGGATCCCCAATCTGCAGGGCCAGGGAGTCCAAAGACCACAGCCTACTGGGTCATGCCATCTTGCAAACCTGTGGCATCTTTTAGATGCAGGCTCAGGATGGAAAGTCTTCCCCTCCACTAACTGCATAGGAAGCCCAGTATCCCAATCTCAGCATTTAAATAATGTCTGAAAATGGATGATGTAAATTCCTCTCTGATCCCTTTATTCATACTCACAAATGCACCCATCGTTGCTCATTAGCTGTAATGTGAGAGCTGAGTTTCTGAACAGAACACATGAGAGTGTAAATTGCCTAGAAATGTTGTGCTTCCCTGAATACTTGCATATGCAGTTATTGTTCATCAACCTCATCGACCACAGCACCTGCATACAAAATTGTAACTAAGACCACAGGAGATGCCACACTGAACCCTGCACAGACATTTTCATTCACAGGTTTTTATATTCAAAAAATCTTGTACAGCGATTAAGGACATGGCTTTGATTGAGATTAACTTAAGGTTTTTTAGCCTGTTTCTCAGACATAACATAGTTATCAGATACAGGCTCACTGACCACTATAAAAGACATCACCAGAAAAGATCATTTAAAAAAAACAAAAAACAACAACAACAAAAAAAACATTTATCTAAATTTGTATTCTGGTTTCCAGACTTGGCTATAGAAAATAACATTTTCACTATAATTACCACAAATGAACTAATTGTATAAAAATGTGATAGCAAAAAGAAAAATTCTGCCCAATTATCACCCCACCAAAAGAGTCGTAACAAAAAGGGATTGATTTTCTTTCCACTTTTCTTTTCTTAAAAAATATGCTGTATGAAAGTTCAATTCTTTTCTTCTAATTCTGTCTTAAGAGGGAGTTCCCATTTGACCCAGCTGTCTGTGCATGAAAAATTTGTTAAATGGTATTATTTACAATAAAAAAAAAGAAATTCTGATTACTGTTATTACTGCAGGGAGCTGAAGGCAATGATAGCTCAGTTCAACACAATGCTTAAAGATTTCTTTGCCCTTCTTTTGACCTCCTGCTACCTAAACTACATATTAAAAGTCAAAATAATCCCCAAAAAGCGATGCAATATCATAGTATCACTACTTATATGAAAATTTATCCTAGAATTTACTGTCAACTGACATAACCATACTCTTCTAATTGCTCAAACCTATACAATTCATATTATCTAGCAATGGAAAATAATGCTTCCCAATGTCTCAATAAACCATGAGTTTAGCTCCATATTTACAAGTTACAGGCAGATCTGGCTTTATTTTAAAATGATATTTAAATTATTTACTAATTCTGAAATACTTTCTTAATGAAGTTCTTTATTCCTGGACACTTTCAGTTCATGTGAAAACTGAAATTAAAACCACTGAACTGACTACAAGTAATGCCCACTTTAGGAAGATTGTTTTAAAGGAAAAAAAGATTCTTCTGGTACATATATTTCCTTTCTCTTCCCATTTGAAGACAGGTAAATAAATTAATCTTTTTGCTAACATGGTTAAAGTTTTGTGCTGCTATTGGATTGGTATATTGCTATTGGCATGGTTTGTGTTATATCTTCTGGAGGACGATACCTTCCAAATAGCAAGTGCCTCAGCCACAAGGGGCAGTGTAGAAGGGAGGCAAAAATCTACTGATTTTTAAAAGAAGACATGGAAAAACATTGCTACAGACACAGAAGCAATGCCTTAGGCTAGTCTTATAGTTTAAAACTGTCCATTAAGAGAAAATTATTTTCTGGAACTCTGAGATTTGCAGGTGAGGTGGAATTTCAGCCAGCAAAATGTATCAAGATGACATTTCCCTTAGATTTTCTATATGAATATGAAAAAAAACAAGTACATAATATTAAATTCTCCTCCTTCTTATGCTTCTGGATAATGTAAAGTTTCTATATTTCCAATCTATAAATAAACATATACACAAGATTTGCTAAATTAAAGAGAATATTTCACCTTCTTTAGTTGCCTGCCTTGATGGAAAATAAGTAATTGATTTAGGACATGTAATCATTGTAATACCAATAGGAAACATGAAAATGGCTCATGTTTTCACTTTTTGTGTTGACACAGTAATTGTTCAATTATTCGTAATGGAGACTAACTGCCTCTTATGAAAAAATTCTTAGTGCACTCCCTGCATTAATAATAAAAATATTTTTCCCCTCATGTATTATGGAAGCCAAACTGGATAAAAGTGTGGAAAAATCTTTAGAAAAGGTAAAAATCAGTCATCTGTGATTGCACCATGTAGAAGCATATTATTCTTAGTAACCACTTAGAACTGTGCAAAGGGAATGGCCTGAAAGACCAGGAAATGTCAGCACACACAAACTTCCTGAGTCTGATCTGGGCTGTGGTCTGACTTTGCCCCATTGAGTGAGTCTTTCCACTGCTCCCCTGTGTGTCACAGATCTTGACCGTCTCTTTGCTCTTACAGAATATGCCAAACATGAGCATTTAGTGGTAAGTTAGCCAGCTCAAAATTTTAACTATAGCTTAAAATAGTTTGCTAAATTTCATCTATAATCAAGGAAGAAAAGTACCATTAGAGAAGGATTTATCTCTCTCTTGGTATTTAAGATGGAGGTGATAAGGATCATGCTTCAGACCTGCCATTCTTTTTCCTTTGACTACAAAAGAAATACAGATGATTCATTTTTAGGTAGCCAAAATTAGGTGAAATCGATCTAACTGTACAAATAAAAAAATACCTACTGTGAAATACATTTAGGCTAGATCTCAGCGTACAGTATGTCAGCCTGAAAAGAAAATAATTTTTACCAAATCTGGTTTGAATCAAATGAAGTTTCAGAGACACTGAAGAAAAAAAAAATAATAAATTCATAGAGCACTGTATCTCTTTGATAATAAAAAAAGCTACTAAAGATGTCTTTTGCATTTAATTTTTAAAAAGACTTTGATTTAACAGATAAGTTTAATTTATTGATTGGGTAGAACCTTTGAGCATTTTACAAAGGACTGAGGAACTATTGTACCACCACTTGTTATCTTGCAGATCTCATTAGTGTGCAAGACCCTTGCATTGAAGGTCTTATTTTCATTCTTTACACTATTTACAAAAAACTAAAAGCATGGTTAACCTAGTAAATTAAGTTTTTGTGTTATGCTGAAACATTTATTAATTCGCTTAAAAGAACACTACCATTGAGATCTTGACACCATGAAGGAGAGAGGTACTGGCTTCCCTTTGGCACTTGGCTAGTCTGGGAACTGATTTGGCATCTCCAGATATCCATCAGGTTCTTGGGCATGTCCTGCTCCCCTGCAGCATGCCCATGTGCTTGTCAGGGATCATTCAGAAAGGCTTGCAGAAATAGAAGAAAGGAGGAGAAACAGAAGGTTTTACTGCTTTCCTGCACAGGCGTCATAAGGGGACAGAATGTGACCTTCCATAAATACCTTTCTCTGCTATGTCTACGGAGGCAGAGAAACCATAGCCTAAGGAAATAAAAGAATGAGAAAAGAAAGCATAAATGAGATCAGTAAGAGCAGGAAAATTTCCTAACAGCAGTGCCTATAGAGGAAAACAAGGAAGAACAAGTAGTTTGGGAAAACAAAGGAAAAACTGAAAAGAGCAACTAAGCAATGTTTAAAAAACAAAACAAAACCAAAACCCAAAAAACACCAAAAAACAACAAAAACCCACAAACAAACAAAAAGCATAAGATGCTCAGGGAAGGAGATCAGTCTTTATTTCCCAATGCCTCTCACTTGCCACAGGTCAAAGCTATGAAAGACAGCATGACAGATTTCCACTGACTATCATGATAAAGTCCTGGCACATTTTTCTTGCTATTACTGTCAATCAGGAACAAGTGTCAAAAATTACTATGAACAATGAAGGTGTACGTACACAGAGATGATCACAAAGGTGACAGGAGAGAGGATTTTGACAGATTAAGATATTATTCTGCCTTCCCTGTGTATTTGCTTAACTTCCAGTATTCAGCGGACAGCAGAGCAAAATGGCAATAGAGCTGCATAACATGGAGGCCAGTAACAAGGCAGAGAATCTATACGTTATCTTGTAAACCTAAGCAAAATAAAGGCAAAGGGAATGAAAATAATGTAAAATGGTAAAAATAAATAAATAAATAAATAAATATTTTTAATCAGAGAAGCTTAGTATGAGGGAGAGAAAGAGACAGGGAGAGAAGCTGTGTTCTATTCTCATTTACCCTCAAGTCATGGATTTACACTCATGTAACTGGCAACACCATTTGGCCAAGCTCTCCTTATCAGCATCAGGCAGAAATGAATGACAGACCATAGAGGTGGAAATGACCTATTCCCTCATCCGTTTGTCTTCCTAGCAGGATACAACCATTCTCTATAGTACATGTTGTTTTTTCTTTCCCCTGAGTTTAAATTAAGGTTTCAAGAAATTGAGCACTCAATTTTTTAGAGATTTTTCTATAACTAAATAACATCAGCATCAGAATACCCCATCCTTCCACTTTTCTAGCTTGACTTTCATAGTGTGCAGTCTTATTCTCTATTACCCTCAATATCCCTCCACATATAAAAATATTACAAGTTTAACTGTAAGTAACTACCAGTGCAAGAAATCTTAGTTCTTCACTGGAAATTAACCTTCTCATGGTTTCTACTACTCTGACATTTAAGTTACAGTATTACTAACAAATGAATCATTGCTTTGTGAAAAGCTTTTAAAAACTTTTTACATAAAATTAGTGAATAATTGATATGAATCTCAACTCTAAAAGAATTACATTTAAGTTATATGAATACAGACCAAACTATTAGGTTTTAGTGTCACATTGCCACTGATGCATTGTATTTGCTCAAGCCAATTTTATACAGAAATATTGTCTCATAGATCTTTCATCATTTTGGCCTATATTAAACCATATATATGAGAGAATACCAAAATATAACTGCATTTACAGCATTATCTGTACTGTAAGCATTTGACAACAGGGATCATTGAGGGTTAGTTTTATTTAAAAAAAAAAATCAATAAAAAAAAATCAACAAAACTCCAGAAGACAGAGTAATTAAATTTCTAGAGTCTGGGAAAGAAAACTCCAGAGGTATCTCTAGGAGTTCAACTATCTCTATTGTTTCTCCCTACCTCCATAGTCAGCCAGTAGCAGAGCCAGGATCTGGAGCCAGGTGAGCTTTGGATCTGACATCTGATCTAAATGCAAACACTCAAGCTTTCCTTGATGACAGTTTTGCATAGTTTCCACTGTAACATACATTACAAGTCTTTCCACAGACCTGAGGTTCTCTATCTTCTTAATAAGCATCCATGTAGATCAAATGCCCAAGCTCATGGTCAGATGCCTATCAATTAATTGTCTGGAAGAGGTACAACCTATCTTTAATACTATACAACCCAAACCAATTCATTTCTAGGCATGGGCCACTAAAACATTGTTTTGGCGGAATTGTGTGCTCTGCTGCACTGCTCTTCATAGCCATCTGCTTTACTGTGTCTCCTACAGAACAGAGTGCTTTATTAACAACAAAAAAAAGTTCACAAAAAAAACAGTTTTCCAATGCTGCACTGTTAAGCGGTCACTTCTCCACTCACCCTTTTTGACAAGACAGGGATACAAAAGAATTACTCAACTTTGTTCTCTTCCAGTGTTGCACAGAAAGCTTTTAAGGAAGAATTCATTCTAATATGAAAGCAACACGCTGTGATTATTTGAACTTAAATGAGTGTTAGCGCACTAACCTTTCTTCTACAGGGAATCGGACTCTCATGTCAGTCACAGAGGGCTAGAAAATTATCTCTGATTTTTGTGTCTATTTTTACACATCACAAACCAGCAATAACAGTTTGGTACAATTCACCAGACTTGGCCATCAGCTTCAATTTAAACTTGGGCTTTTCTGGAGAAGTACTGCTTAAACTGTATATTAAAACTCAAAGTAATCCTCGAACACTCATGCATTTGTACTCTCCTGCCCATGGTCCCGTTACCATTACAGTTTCAGCAATGAGACTACCACAGATGTGGGTCTCCCAGGGTCAGAACAGTGATGTGAACTATCCCTAGCACAGGAGCTCATAAAGGTTTTCACTGTGCTTGTGAACAAGAACAATGTGTGTGTTCTACGTGGGAGTAAGACCAGCTTCACCTGCATACTACACAGTCAGCACAGAGAAGAAAATACAGTAAAACACTTTCTGACTTAGACACTATTTTTGAAAACACTGCTATAGTTTACAGCCATTTCACAACATGTTTTCTGTAAATAAGCACAAATAAAAAAACCCACAGTCCCTGCAGTGGTGCATGATACACAAGGAGGTGATAAATGATGGCACTATCACTGAGGCAGCTCCCTTCCCTGGGCAAAGATTTCCCTCTGGCAAGGGAAAGATTTCCTTGTTTTCAGTGATAGCTGAGTGTCTGGCCTCAACTCTAAAAGGACATACTGAAATCTTCTCAATTCTGTCATATCTACTGAGCATCACACTTCCCGTCAAAAACATTTCTGAAGTACCACAACCAGCCAAAAAGAAATATTAGGCTTAACAAATCAAGAATCAATTAGCCCCGATACCTGCAAAAGTTCTCGTTGAAAAGTTGTCACTGATCATTCCAGGCAGTGCCATGAAGTATCCACAGCTTCTGTTCAGCCACAAATATAAATCCTAAAAACTTTCACACTTATTTCTGTTAGGGAAGCTGATATTTGATCTATTTATTTCCATTACAATCTTAGCTGTTACTCCTACACCAACCACCAGTTCAACTGAAATTTGTCTACCATCCTCCAACATGCAGTCACAGCCAACTTTGCTTTTGAGAGCTGGGGACTACTTGAAATCCTAATAAAAAATGCACAAGTAAACAAATGTAACAAAATTAATCCCTGCAACAAAATAAAACCTTCTGCTCTCTGGTGAATCTAGTTACAAACAGACTAACAAAGAACAAAACAGAAGTAATTATTTTTAAATATCAAACTCCAGAGTTATGGCCTCCTGTTGATATTTTTCCTCAATAAATTTAAGCAATTCTTAGAACATATTTATCCCTATGGAAAGTCTAGGTCTGTTATTTGACATTTTGAAAGACATCACTATTTCTGCCTTTATTCTTTATTCAAGGTATCTTATTTTATGTTGTATTTATAATGTGGCTCCATTTACCCTTAATACAGGCAAAAAAAAAAAGATATAATTAAAAGTGTAAAGAAGCAACATATTCACCATTCTGCCATTCCACAGGCAAAGTAAAATATGTACAAATAGAGCCTATATATCACCACATTTGTTATGTACCCTGTATTTTTTTGGACTCCCACTTAACAAGCCCATCATTCCCGAGGACGATTTAACAATTTTGTAGAAAAAATGATTTCTCAGCATGAAGTTCCATTCTTTATGATGCTGTTTTCCACACTACTGTGTCAGAAAATAGGCCCTTTTCCCCATTATTCCAAATGTTTGTCTGCAACCTTTATTTTGTATTTAGATGTAGATGTGTTGAAATTTCAGGCGGCTGTTGCCATTTACAACGTATATCATCAGCAACAATGGGAACTCTGTAAATTCCAGGGTGGTTTTTTTTTTTGAGGAGGCCATTAGCTGAAATGTGTTTCCTGGTAGATTGTCCACACTAGCTTTTTGCCAGTGCTCCTTACTGTCGCCACGCAGTTGAGTCACTCAGGGAGTGGGGCATGAAAGCTTCCACGGAGGAAAACACTGTTGCAATTCATCGAAACTGTCCTTGTGGGCTCTGGAATGTTAATGTGCTGCATACTGCAGCAAGAACAAATAGTTTCAAACTATTATAAGGAGTTAAAAATTGCCCACTCATAACTATTTAAAGGTCAGTAGTTACTTTATATATATATAGTGCATGTATTCAGCTAGGAGAAATCTGGTACTACATTGTTGGCCATAAAGGGAAAAGTTGGACAAGTTCTAAAAAGGGATCAAGGCCTAGGCTAGATCCTCAATTAAAGTAAAATGAATTACATCCACATACATCAGCACAGGGTATTTTTGAGAGCACAGAAGACTTAGCGTGAGAGCAAGTTGCATGACAAACCACCAATGCTGTGCCTGCAATTCTAACTGTGCTTGTAAAAAATATTCAAGAACTCTGATGAAGAAAATGAAGTGTTGATTTCACGTGCCATCTCACTTTCTTACAAAATTCACCATTTTCTACAGGAAAAACGAAACTGCAAAAATAATAGATATAATGACAGCAACAGATACCCTGTTTCTACCTTTAAAACCAACTTGTATATCCTCACAAGTAACTTCACCCACTGAAATAAAACCTGTGTGTGAGAGTATAGTAATATGTAGGTTTGTTTTTAGCAATTCACATCTTTTTAGATAAGAAAAAGGAGGGTGTTGGGGTTTTTTTTAACTAAACAGAGGAAAGCAGCTAAGCAATGCATTTACTAAGGTCACACCCCTAAAGGGTAAATTGTTTCAATCTCCTAACAATGAAAGAATTTGAAGATTACTCTTGATTCCATCATTAATTTGGTAATGTATTGGTTTTCATATACATGTGCTGCAGAGTAATAAATTCCCTTTTAAACAAACAGGCTCACACACAAGAAAAAAGGCTGAACAAAAAGCCTTCAGGTTTTAGGTTTGTAAATGGAAGGAAATTATAATAGGTTGCTCAGAGCAGTAGGGAACTGAAAACACATTATCAATTTTACATTGCTGACTTATTGATTTTTGCTGTCAAATAATCCCATGGTGTTGAAAAAATTATCTTCTTGACTGTTTGGTCAGAAGCAGAGGAAAAACTTAGAAAAGGAGTAAGAACAAGGGAGGATGTTAGATGAAGCAGAACCAAGAAAAACTATCAAAACAAGAGTAAAGCAAAAAGGAATAAGACAGGCTTTATACAGTCCATATGGATTAAGTCTGACTTACTTGGAATTCTGAATAACAGGAATTACTACTCGAAACATTTGCTGAGCCATATTTGCACTTTTTTGTCATAAAGGTCAAAGAGGTGTGTAATGGTTTTGCAGAAAAAAAAAAAAAAAAAAAAGTAACTGTAGTAAGGTCTATTACTTACTATACTTGCTCTGTAACACTAAGCCAAAGAGCAATGAACTATACTTTTGGACACTCTAAGGAATGCCTTTTATAGCTGAAAGGTCAAAACAGAATTTGGAAGAGTAGCTATTAAGTTACATGGTCTTTACGTATCGTTCATAGTTTGCCAGTGAATTTACAGGAATTTCTGTCTTCAACAACAGAGATAGGGCTTGTTCCCTTTTAGTATTTAAGTAGGAGAACCCAAGCCTTTTTGCATATAATCCTCCCCCCACAACACACACAGTCTTTCAAGTGTTATTTCCTTGCTTTTGTATGTATCTGTACCTTTTCAAAATGAATAAAAACCTGTTTCATAAGCAGTTCCCCATTTTTTCTTGCAAGCCAGAGCTGGCACAAGAGCAAACACGCAGCAGAGTTGGGGTAGGGCAGCTGTCAAGGATGTGATAGCTGTCTCATCCCTTTTTTGTTTTGAGAAAGCTCCATCAGTCCATGGGAAAACTCTCTGAAGTTGAATGAGATGGCAGGAGGGGTGGCAGTAAAGGACCTTCACTGAGAATGTTATCTGTTTAAGCTGCACACAGCAGGTCAACATTTTGTCAGAGGCACAGCATCTGAATACTGTTTCACTGTGCTGCCCAGGCTGTTGAACTCCCTTTCTGACTGGAAAAAGGAGCCTGGAGAACAGACATACCTGTAAACAGTTTTTCTACACTTGGGCACTGAACTATTTGGGTCTTCAATATTGCATTCTACAACGTATTGCCTTATTCATGCCACAAAGCAGTTCCTCTGACCCGTCCCTGCTTTCTGCACAAGGGGCATGAATGAAACATAAACCTCCAAACTTCCTAGTTAAATCAAAGTGTTGCAACCATAGTCTTTTTTTGGATGCTTTATCCAGCTCAGGCTGACAAATAGGTTGCAGATGCTGACTCTGGCCAGAGTCACAAGGAGGAATCCCATTCACAATTCTGGCTTTGGACCCTTCTGGGAAATTCTAAATACCATAAGATAAGCTTTACTCATTGGAAATACCTCACAGCAGTCATTATTCAACAACTCTAGACAAACATTAGATTATTTCTTTTAGTGAGGACAAAATTAAGGCAACTGCTGACAATTTTTGAGGCAAACACTGTAACTATTATTTCTGCGAAATGGGAATGTTCATCATGTGGCTCATAAGGAGTCTATGATCCAATTAATCCAGGTAAAATCTGTTGTACTTCTGTGCAGTTGAAACTATTTTGGGAAGGTCTGTGCAAGGCCCACAGATTGAGACAATCTAGATGCAAGTAAAGGGAGGATGACAGCATCCTAGATTCACATAATTTCTCTCTCATACATACAAACTATATACATACACACAGCATTATATACTGGTAAACCTATTGCCTAAGTTCTTTAAAGATATCCAGAGCAAACTCAAAATACTGATCAGGGAAAAGTTAAACTTTAGCCACAAGAATTGAATTACGCAGCATATTTAGGCAATAATGAGAATAAGGCATCTGTGACATAGTCCTTGAAACCCCTTCCCAAATTTTTAACAAGGCATATCTGCATTAACAGGAAAAGAGTGAATCCACACTTAGGAAGGGCATCTTTGAATCAGTTGCTGATTGAACTACACACAACCTCTGCCCAAAACTCCCACAAGCTCAATATAGTAAATCAGGGAAATTATTAATTGTGCAAATAATTTGAGGAATTTGCAGAGCAGCTACAGAGAAGGAGAAGGGATTCTATCTTAGATCCACAATGTTCTATATTATCAAAGTGCACAACAAAACCACTGATGAACTAGTGAGAGAAAAAAAAAGTGAAAGGAATGATATCCCATCGATATCCTAGGGACAAATCACAGAGAATAAGGAAGAAATTCTTTGTTGTCTAGAGATGCCTCTAGAAGTCATCTCTAAAGATCTGAGTGAGAATAGTTCTTCAAGCCCTTGCAAGTCCTGAAGTGGGTTGGAAAGGCCAGTAAGCCTTATGCTCTAACAGACATGTTGACAGAGCTAAGACGGATCCTCACTGGATAATGTATCAGTATCCTTCTCACTGTAATTAAGTACCATGATGGAGAAAAAATACTTATGCATGTATACCAAGCATGCCAATCTTTGGTAAGATTATTATGTGATCAAATCAATGGTGGGCTGCCAAATTCCCACATCTTGTCACCAGCAGACTTGAGGCCTCTCTCATGTTTAAAGGAACTGCAGTGCAGACTTGGAATAACCTAATGGGAAGCAAATAATATTAACATTGAACAGGCAGTGAGGTCACTCACTCTGCAAGACAAGAAAGAGAGAAAATCACAGATACTCTTTACAGCGTGATTTAAGTCAGTTTTTATCAAAAGAAATCTTGGAACATGGCTTTGTTGCATTAAACTGAGGCATATGAATTAATAAACCAGAGAAGTGGCACTCAGTCAAGTCTCACAATAAAGGGCTAAGGGAAAACATTTGTAAGTTTATTAGTATTTCATTGTATTGCACACTAAATGCAGTATACATTAAATATGAAAGCAGTACTGAATTTCCTACTTTCTTTAGGAACATACACTACACAGTATTTTCAATACACAGGCAGAAAGAAAAGGCATTATTTTTCCTAGAATACAGAAATGCTTTTTTCTCCCAACTGAAAATGTGAATTAGGTTCCCAGGAGAAATTTCTATTTTTCTCTGTTACCTGTTTCCTCAATATCCAAGTGACTATCAAAAAGGAAGACTAAAAACACAGCAAGAGAAATTTGAGATCCCTAAGGAAAAGAGACAGGAGTTTCAGTGAAGGATCAAGGAGGGATTAAATATATACAGTCAGTTAGAGGGAACGATTCTGGAAGGGATTTACTAGAAAACAAAATTGCCTCACAGCTGAAGATCCTGGAGAGTCTGCAAACCTAATACTGAGGAAGATGAGGAGAAGTAAGATTTTCCCACTCTGTCACGGAGAGCACTTAGCTTATTTTGCTTGGCTCAAAGAAGTCTCACCGTACAGTGAGACTTGTGCTGTTTGGAGATAAGCAGTAAAACAGCTATTTTTTAAACCATAGAAATAAAATCCATGGTAACTCCTGTTTATTTTCTGATGGCTACCACTCCAGAAATGATTTTTTTTCTTCTTCTTCTGTTGTGGTGTTGGTTTTCTAAAGTGGTAAGGGAATAAGATTTTTCAGACAGGGAGAAGGGATTAGTGTATCTTGCAGATGATTAGGGGTCAAGCCTGTCAGTGTAACCACTAGGATGGTTCTTAGCAGTAATAAGGAAGCTGTCTAAGAAAAGGAAAAGAAGGATTCAATATCAGTGACCAAAGCAAACCGTGTTACTACTTCAAAAACTCTTAAGTTATTGACAGAAAAAGAGAGTGAAGAAAGAGGCTAAGCAGGAGGTTTGTCAGTGGTCCCCTTACCTGCTGTGAAAGGCAGTCAAGGTCAGTCCAACTTGCCCAGCTTTTTGTGCTGAGCTGTAACAGACCCCACAATGTCTTCTACTCAAACTATGTAAAAACTGAATCTGATTTTTTTTTTCTGGTGAGGTGGGAGAATGGGGGTGAAGAGAGAACCATGACAAATATATTAGCAAGAGCCAGCACCATGCAGCTGACAGAGCGGTTTGGCACAGACATCATGACCCAAACAATCGATAAAGGGAGCAGCCCTGGAGGACCTCCTGTGGTCCTGGCCTCACAAAACTGCAGCATTCCTCTTTTCCCTCTCTCAAGTCTCCAGTGAATACTTCCCTGTTTCAAAAGTATTTGGGTGCATTAGGCTGCAGCCTGAGCCCAAATCTGAGCAGCAGCATTCCCTCTGTGGCTTTCAGCTTCTGCTGCAGATGGTGGATATGTTCCATCCACAGTGGCTGTGAATGGCACAAAGACCTGAAGAGAGCATCTAGAAAAGTACAGGTGCCTCCCAGAGACTCCTTCTTGTTGTTGGTATCTATGGCGGCCTCTTCTCTGAGCTTCAGGGAGAAAAAGCAAACTCATACCAAGTCCTATCTACCCACAAACCAGGCTAAAGTCAAAGCTGTGTAATATAGATGTCCCAATTAGGTGTGAAAACTAAACAGAAACTAGTCATATTACAAGTAATGTCTACATAAAGTTAGGCAGTGATTAATTTAGACCCATCACAATTTATGCATAATCTGTAATTTATGCAATGTTGCAACAACCAATAATGTTGTTTATTCTACACACAGAACAAGGTGATTTAGATTACAGGGAGACATACTGGAGTGACGTACAGCGGACCTGTCACAGAGGGAAGGCAAGGAGAACTGTAAAGGGATCTGAATGAGAAACCTATGCTTTCTCATTCTTGTTACCACACACACTTCATGAAAGCTGTAACTTGGGCAGCAAGGTCTTGCAAACCTACCTGTCAGCCAGTGTCAGAGGACACGGTGACAAAAAAGATGCATATTAGAAAGAAAGCCTGTTAAACTAACCTCCCATATCTGCTATTTCTACTCATTTTATTCAGGGTTTTCTCTACCTTATGTTGTTGCACAAGCTCCTTGCAGGCGTGTATTACATTGGCACTGCTCTATGGCTGATGCATGTCTCAGCTCCTTCCTTGCATCCTCTCCAGCTGCATTCTACCTGATTGCTCCCCTTCTTCCAGCCCACATTTCAGTGTGGCTTCATACAGCCTTTCTGTTTCTGCTTTTCCATCAGTTCCTACTGTCTCAAACAGCCTCCTACTCTTCACACATCCATCATCTATCATGATATTCATATGATGAAAACAGTCTTGTAATTGTTTTGTAAATATATAAATACATTTATGTTACTGTAAGCATGAAAAGGTACGAATGCACAAATAAATTATACAAAGA
Source organism: Chaetura pelagica (assembly GCF_000747805.2). Classification (NCBI taxonomy): domain Eukaryota; kingdom Metazoa; phylum Chordata; class Aves; order Apodiformes; family Apodidae; genus Chaetura; species Chaetura pelagica. Next base: position 1,252,632 of record NW_009954442.1, on the reverse strand, counting down.
GGGGGTCTAGGTGCATTTAGTGTTTGTTTAGGTTGCGTTGCCAGCTAGCTCCAGTCCTGTCTGCCTTCATAGAGAAATTCTGTGGCAGACAGGCTCTGTACATAAGGAAATCTAAAGTGCTAACTGTGTTTGCCCCAGAAACAAGGGATTCACTGATTTTCTGGTGCAATTCTGACTAGTTTACAGCACTGACATTTGTGTCTGTTAACAATTATAATAATATTGCTAATAGTTAGGGCCCCATAAGAGGGTTTCTCTGTATGCCGTCACTCTTGAGTGTTACACTTAATCTGCAGTTTCATTTTAAATTGCATTTATATTATAGCTTAATTGCATATGATTTCCCACAAACAGTACTTTCAATTGTTGTACTATATCAATAATAACAATTTAGACATTCATTCCACTTAGATTATGTGAGAGATTATGGATGGATTTGAACTACAGTGGAGTCAGCTGTATACTGGCATAAACAAACTTGCTGTTATTTTCTTTTTGCCCCTCATATATATGCTTTTTGAAAGATTGTCTTTAACTGATACATGGATGCAGGAACAGATACAGATCGTGTTAATAAGTTAATGATGGAATTACTGAAATATTTTATTTTTATTCCCTTCCCTATCATGTCATCAATGACTGTGGTATGCTTCAGGATAACAAGACCTTTTGACAACTGCTGAAATACCTAGTAACTGTCACTGCCATCATATATAGTGCTTGAAGTTTCATAAACTCACTTCTGGGACTCTCCTCCTTTTACCAACATCTTTGGTTGTTTACAGCTATAGTTCAGCCCTGGCCATAGCAATGATAACTTCTCTCTTCATACAGAAAACAAGTTCTTGCTCTCTTTTGCCAAAGTAATTTCAGTATTCAAGTTCATAAGGCAAAAAAACAACCAGGGTCTTGTTACAATGATTACATGCATCATCTTGTCTGAGTCTGAAAATTTTGCACAGCATACTGGCAATTAATACCCAATTAATGATTGTAGAGCCATATCTACAAAGCAAAATGCTGACAATTTTTATTTCAAACTACATGCTGTCAACCGCATGGAATAGGGAGTACATTGCAAACTCTTAGCATATTCTGAACTCAGGTAAAACAGCTCCCCAGGAATGTATTCTTACCAAAAAAATTGAAGATTAAAAGAATCCAGGGATTTTTACTGTGTAGAAAGTAGAGAATGGCATCATTATACACAAAAAATAATCCCTGGTGTTTATTAGGAAAAGCCCTCAGGCAACTGCAGAGGATTGTGCTGTTCCTGTGTGAGAAAGAAATAGGTGATTTCTAAAAGCAACTTCCCATGATTGGCCATAGATACAAGTACAGCTATAGACTAAGAAATAGGCTACAAAGAATGCAAATTATAATACAAAGGATTACAATAAAATAAATCAGAGGATGCAAATTCACATATTGTAAAACCAAAACAGAATAACTTCTAAAGAAGCAGAATTAACCTAAGGAATCCTGGAAGCTGTGACACACATGGTACATTTTCTTTCTGTGTCAAAAACACTCTCCGTCTTACCAAAAAGTTGTTATATGAATGTACACCTTTTAAGTTTGCAAATCAAGAGTCCTCTGGTTTCCAATAGGTTTCTAACTGAGAGCCTTTCCCATGAGAATAGAACTGAATGACTTCTGATTATGTCAGCATTTCAAATACCTCAAACAGCTTATGCTAAATTTCAAAAAATTCCTAGTAAAAAAGACTGACTTTGAGAAGATTGTGCTATCAGGCAGACAGCATTTAATTGTACTATGAATACATATATTTGCAGACTATGCTATTTACAAGTTTAAGAAGCAGCTAATTCTTTCTTTACTGCACTTTAACAGGTGAAAACAATTAAAAATAGGCTTTATAACTTGGGTAGCATAAATAAATATGGTCTGGAAAAATAATTTACATTTCTTATTACATTTTTTGTTTGTTGCTTCTTTAAAATAAACAAGTATACTGAAATTATCATCATAACAGAAAATGGTAAGAAAAACAGATAACAAGAGAGATGCAACAAACAGGATTTATCTACATATAAAAGATTAAAATGGCAAAGTTAACCATACTTCTTCAATGACATAGATACACTGACTGTAGACTGGAAAACAGCATTCATTTCTAAGGCAACAGGAATAACTTTGATTTCCTTTGTAAATTAAAGATATCTCAACATATTTACACCTATTTAAACTAAAGATCTTTCAGGCTTTTTATGTATTTTTTCCTCAGAGGAAATTGACAATGAGTCTTCAAAATAATAACCATGTTTTTATAGGATATGGATTAAATAACTTAGAACTCCACCTAAGACATTTTGCTACCCTTCAATTTTTAAACTGCTGTAAAAAATGCACTGATACTACTACAGGTTTGGGGTAATGTATTTAATGGATTTTGAACTTGGGTAGCATTTAAACAAATATTGGACATTCCACACTAAATATTAATATAATTAGATAAGCTTTACAGTAAGAGGATGTTCAGAGAAGCTCTAAATCAGAGAAGCTCTGGAGAGTTTCTAGTATGGGCATAGAGGCAAATATGGACAGTTTGCGTGCATACCGTGCAAAAACCTGCATCAACAGAAACACGAGAGACTCTAAATTTCTCTTTCTGGCCACCTTCTGCACTAGTCAGAAAGGCTGCTGGTAAACAAAAGCACCGAGAGAGCTGGTTGGTGTGACTGTGACATGACTATTGATTGTGTAAGAAAGATCTTTGTCAATGTGGAATGTTTCTGAGGAATAGATAGAAAGCAAACGACATTCATTTTCAAGAGAGGCAAGGAGGAGGATCTGGATAACATGCGACGGTGATGAAGCAAATCCTCTTGGAAACCTGTAAAGCATCCTCCAAAGTATTTCTCAATGTATGACGAACAAAAAGATGACTGGGAGTCATCAGCATGGGTTTACAAGGGGGAAATTATGCCTGACCAACCTGACAGCCTTTCAGAAAGAGGTGACTGGATCAGTGACCGGTAGAAGAGCAGCAGATGTTGTTTATCCTGGCTTTAGCAAGACTTCAAACACTGTCTCCTGTAACATTCTCATAAAAAAAACCTCAAGTATGGACTAGGTAAGTGGTCAGTGATGTGTACTGAAAACTAGCTGAACTGTTGGACTCAAACGTTGGGACCAGTTGTCCAAAGCTCAGGTAGAGATCTGACAGGAGCAGTTCAACAATCTGAAGTGCAAAGCCCTGCAAATGGGGAAGAACCACCCCATGAACTAGTATATACTGGGAGCTGACCAGCTGGAAAGTAGCTTTGCAAAAAAGGTCCTGGTGGACCCCAAGTTGGGTATGAGCCAGAAATGTGCCCTTGGGGCAGAAAAGGGTAATGGTACCCTGGGCAGCATTAGGCAGAGCATCACCAGCAGGTCGAAGGAGGTTATCCTTCCTCTCTGCTCAACCCTGGTCAGACAAATCTGCAGTGCTGAGTCCAGTGCTGGGGTTTCCAGTATGAGAGAGACATAGACATAATGTAGCAAGCCCATTAAAGGGCCACAAAGATGATTAAGTGACTGGAGCAACTTTTATATGATGAGAGGCTGAAAAAGCTGGGATTGCTCAGCCTGAAGCTGAGAAGGTTCAGAGGTACCTTACCAATAACTGTAAATACTACACAGGAAGTAGAGAAGAGAGAGTCAAACCCTTCTCTTTGGTGCTCACTGACAGGATGAGAAACAATGGGCATAAACTGAAATAAAGGAAATTCCACAGAAACATAAGAAGGAAAAAAAATTACTGTGAAGATGGTCAGATTCTAGAACAGGTTGTCCAGGGGGGTTGTGGAATCTTCATCCTTGGAGATACTTAAAACCCAAGTCAACATTGCCCCGAGTAAGTTGCTCTCACTGACCCTGCTCTGAGCAGGGAATTAGAGTAGATGATCTCCAGAGGCACCTTCCAGTCTCAGCTGGTCTGTGAAATTTCATCAGTTTACAGGCTAAGCAACAGTTTCTGGATGCACTCCAAGACAGCCACACCACCTCTTAGGAACTCATAATAGGTCAAAAAAAAAAAAAAAAAAAAAAAAAAGCCTCCATAGACTGACTTACTGCACCAGGAAAAAAGTAATTCCTTGGTCCCTATCTAGAGCTGAGATGTTTTTCACTTTATAGATAAAATTTTTCCAGATAAGAAGCAATTAACCTTTGTGCCTATGGTGGGCAGATTTAAAGAAAATCTCTGGCCATATTTGGAACTAATCTTTGTTCGAACCATGTCCTTCTTTCAGTTAAGGGGAGGATTACTGGTCAACTAAACTTTGCTTCACATTTGCCTGCAACTTGTCAGGAGCAAAATGAATCAATTCAGCAGCAGCAGCAACTGGGAGCTTGGCATAACGACTGTTAAATCAGATTAAGATAATATGCAAAAATTAGCAAGTCTTCTGGGATGAAGAAAGGATTTAATTTAAAGTAACTAAAGCAGTACTGCAATGGATGTGTATGGCTCAGAGAAATGGGAAAGTGGCAAAAAGAGTCAAGAGAAAATAAAACTGACAATGTTGTCAGTAGAAAGAGTCTGGGTTTCACAATTCAGCCACTATTCCTTATGAAAAACAGGTTTGTCCTTAGAAAGATGAAAAGGTGAATGTTCACCATTCTGTTTCAAAACATAAAATGTTTACAATTATGAGTTTTAGCTGTAACAGTTGAAAAATACTATTAAGTTAACAACTGTGCTGAAAACAACAGTAATTCTGAATTCATTCTGCATAGCCATGCCTTGTTTTGAATAGGAAATAGAGATGGACAACATAATCCAATAAACGTCCTTTCCCAAGGCAAGAAGGTGCCCTAACTTCCATCCTCTAAAGCTTTCCAGAAATTAGGTAATCAGTTAAGTAATGTCACTTTGTTACGTGTATCTTTTTCTTCTAATAGAGGAATTTGATACAATTAAGTACCAATATAACATATATGCTATCTAGAAAGATAGGGGGAGTGACTTAAGCAACAACTTTTAAATCTACTCTAGTATCACTGAGCCATCCTGTATGTAAGGAGGTAGATCTCATGGAACTTTAAACAATTACAAGAAAAAAATTAAGATTTGTGATTATTTGGTGTGCTTATAAAGCTTGCTTTTTTTTTTTTTTTTCCTCCTCATTAAGTATTATACACTCTACTATTACTTGGCTGCTCCTGAAAGTCACCATTCATTTCAGAGTTTTGTTTCCCTCCTTGCTCTCTTTAGAGTTTCAGAACTGATTTATTTAATTACTAGGAAGAACAGAAGGGACAGAATCAACCCTACAATGTGTTTATCCTTTATGGACTACTATAAAAGGAATTGTTCTCATGTTGGCGAGAAAACAAGAATTCCTTTTTGTGAAAAGTTACTTGGCTTCACCTTTGGTTGCCATTCAACATCCAATGCAACTGAAACTTTCTCCTCTGTAAACAGAGAACATAAACAGAGCAATCTCTTTAATCTGGATCTTCTGCATTTTTGGAGAATGAGTAACCATCAGTTGACCAAGCATCTATAAATATGGCCTGAGAGTTTGGTGTAAAAATATACTGATTTCTATTTTCAGTGCTGTTTGCAGGGCTTGGAAGGGTGGGGCAGGGAACAAGCATAAAATTAAATGTGTACTAAATCACATGATAAGAAAAAGCTGACAGTAAATAAAGTCAAATTAAAAAAAAATATATATATACTTTTGTCCTGTTGAAAACTAGTGCAAAATATTAATTAATTCTGGACTGCTAACAAGCTTCATCGAAAGCAACAAAAAAAAAACATTCCTCCCCCCAAAAAAAAAACCAAACAAACTCAAAAAAACTCCACTTTTTTTTGTATTAGTAAGACTGTACACATCACATCCACAAATTCATCATGAATTCACCACAAGTTGGTACCTTCTGAGTTTTCTCTTCCCGTTGTTTTTGACAGGCAGTTTTAATGACAGTTTTAAGCTGGGTAGAATCCCTGTCTCCAAGGTAGTCTCACTTGGGTCTCTCAGCAGCACAGAGTGCCTCCATCCCTCTTGCTATCCCCCCAGCCCCAGATGTCCTTGTGTTTTCCTTTCTTATGAGTTGAACAGTTTTACAATAGGTTAGACAGCCAGGAAGGGCTGAGGAGTTGGCTCGTAGTTTTCTAATTGCAAGAATGCAATAGGATAGCTTTTAAGTCTAACAGCATTTTTCCCTGTATTAAGGAAATGAGAACAAATCTTCTGCTATTCCCAAACTCAGAATCAGCCATTCACATCAGAATGTATTGTGGACTCCTATCTGCTTATTTACAGCATCCACAAACTAGGATCTTCACAAGGTGCTCTTTAACACTTCCAATAATGATAACAAAATATTTATAACCTTTTAGAAAATACAGTGCCTGCATTAATTTTCCACCACCTCAGCAACAACTGGGAAGCTCTGAGCTTTGTTCAGAACACTTCATGAACAGTCTCTTCCAAGAAAAACTTGGAGATATATTAACAAAAAAACCCCAACCAAACAACAAACAAACAAATTAAAAAGAACAAAACAAGGTGAAGGGAACTATTTAGGTGTTTATAACAAAAGCAGGGAGAGGGTTGTGAGGGAGAAGGATAAATGGACAGAGACCTCAGAATTCTCCACAAATCTTCTGATATATATGCCATCACAGCAGACTGCTAGCTGGGTCAAAGTAGTAATAAGGTCTCACTGCAGAAATGTTTCTTATGAGAAGCCTGTACCTAGTCAGGACCAATAAGGTAATCTTTTTCTTTCTTTTCTCTCTCCCTCCCCCTTTGGTTTTTCTCCTCCTCTCCTACCACTTCAGTCCATGACCTTCATAAGAAAATGTTTCTGCTTTGATAACAGGCTGCAAGCCTCCAAGGACCAGCACTGCTTTCTGGGAGAGAACACTGTTGCCTTGCTCAGAATCCAATCAAAACCTGAATATACCAAGTGAAAAATAAACCAAGGACATCATTATTCCATCTCATTGTGATTTGGCTTGCTTTCAAACCTCATGCCCTGTATATCTGAAATAGCAGCAACGCCTCCATTAGCTGAGCCTTCCAACACTTTAATCAAAGTATCCTTCAGAGTAAAAAGGCGGAAATGTCAAATTCCAATCACCCTTTAAATTCCTTCAATTCCCTGTGCTAGACAAAATTAAAAGCCTTACCCATGGATAATTTCCCAGAAAAAAACAGCATGCCAGCATGCAGACGCTCAGCCACGCGAGCAGGCACCAATTTTAGAACATGTCAAGCACTGGGGGGCAAGGCAAGGAGGCTCCTCCTGGGCATCCTGCACTCACAGGCATGATCCTACAATCAGCTTAACTGATTTTTCACAAGTGCTAACAACTTCCACACTATAAAAATACAAGTTATCAGGAACCTAGTGAAACAATGTCACGTACCTAGTCCAGTACACAAGTACATATTTGCCTGGTTTCTTTCTAAGTGTATGTGCAAGAATATCAAATACTGGTTTTGCTTTTTTTTACTGGGAAGTTTTGGAGTGCAAGACCCACAGCTTTTGCAGAGTTTACTCACAGATAGAGGAATAAAGTGGTTAAAGAAACAGGCACAAAGGGCCTGACTTTAACCCTCTCTTTCTCATTCTGTGGTGCTCACAATCTCACTAGGTCCCCAGGGATGTCCCAAAACCTCTCTATGCACTGAAAACTTTAAAGCTTCTTTTTAATTTTTTAAATTATAATTATGCTAAAGATGATGATTCTTTAAAAAAAAATGTTTTAAGAATGAAATCAGGTTTAAAAGAGCCATCTTAATGGTTATCTTGTATGAACATATTCAAAATTAAAACAACATAATGCTTTTGCTCACATAAAAGTATTTCTTCTACATATGTTTGCAGTACTTAAAAACTATATTTTGCCTTTAGGAATAAAAGATTGTATGCAACTGATAAAAATTAATCATATAGCTATGGATTATTTTTAAAATACAAAATTAGAGAAGGGACTGGGAAACCTCCCAAGTATCATCAGCCTTACACTCTAAATAACACCAAAAGATTAAAATAAACCCAAGAAAGATTACGACTTTCTTAAAATCCAGTCTATCTGTCCTTCAAAACACATAATTAAAAATGTTCCAATTTGTTGCACATGTGGCAAGTAACCTAGAAGGGAAGGCTGCGTGGCCTGTGCAGCTTGTCCTCAAAAGCCAAACAAACTCCTTTGCTCTGCACGTGTTTTTCTAGGAAGATGAAGAAGTGTGTTTCCTGGTGTAGCCCAGCAGCCAAGCCATTCTGCAAAGCCACAGTCTGCTAACCATTATTTCTGCTATCCACAAAGCTCAGTCTTTGATAAGACAAAATTATTTAAAATTCCCGGTGCGGTTCTGCTTCTCCTGACAGTGATATGGTATTATCACAAGGGCATCCTCCTCGACAGCAACGTGATGCTATAAAGTTCCGCTAAATTTATGGAAGAGTCTTTTTCCAGTGGTTAACTATAACACAGTACAATGCTTATCCTCCTAAATGTTGATTAAGCTTTGGGGTAACATTTAATTGAAAATGTTATGTGAAAATCAACAAGCCAGCCTTTTCAAATCAAGGCTGCTTGCTTCACAATCCTCTTCAATGTGATTTTGTCTAACAGTAATCCATGAGAAAAATATATGAGCTTATTCCTATTCCCTCTGGCAATCATTTAAAAATGCTTAGCCCCTCGGACAATTCTGAGGCTAAAATAATTTCACGGTATTAGTCAAGTGTTAACCTTTTTTTACAAATATTGTACCTGTTCAGTTACAAATAACTCTATCTGACCAGTAGCTGTATTCTATTAGTAACATAATTGAATCTTTTCCTTTGAAAAAAAAAAAAAAAAAAAGTGAGGAGGTTAATTTTCAGAGGATCACCAGTTTCATACATAACACACTGCCAGAGTACAGTTTCTTGAATGTGGTTCCCTGCTCAATAACTGTGCTGGGAAGAGCTGCAGCCAGCTGCGATGCCCATGGGCAGCCTGGGGACCAAGGGTGAGGGAACAGACTAGACAGGAGTGAACAGGATGAAGCACTCTCCTGCACTGGCTGGGGAGTGACTTAAAAAGCAGTTCTTTCCTCACATCCAAGATCCAAAGAAATTGGCTGCCATCCTTTTCCTGTCTCATTGAGCTGTTTTAGGCCACAGCAAATCATGCAGCCCAACAGGAGCATCTTTGTAAAATGAAGGAGCTGGTGCTGCCAACCCAGCATGTCCCCCAGGTGTATGTGCATCACGAGGCTCATTTCAGAAGAGCTTCAGTGTAACCTCAGCACCCTACACACCCATTGAAAGTTTATGCCCATAGCAGAACACAGAGTACATCTCCACCTTCAGCTTCCTCCAAAAGAGATGCAGGGTGTGTGCTCTGGAATGTGCACAGATATGCAGTACTGGACACTGAGGAATTCACTTCAGAAATGCACTCCTGACCTGAGCTAAAGCATGAAAGTAGATGGACATCTGCTACAGGAAAACCATGATAACTGGTAAGAGATCCCTTGTGGCCACCAAATTTCAGGCAAAATTAGTTTCTTTTCTCCACTGTCTCTGGTTTGATGATTAGTTCTGGTTTTAGTTGCTACTTTGTGCAAATCCAAGCAGAGAAAGAGGATACCTATGCGCAACTGTAAGCAGAATTTGGTTCCGTGTAAGACTAAGGACAAAGAAAGAGGATTATATCTGCTAGAAGAAGAACTACAGCATATGATACTGAATCCCTTAGGGAGGGTGGCTTCTGAGATAAAGTTCACAGTAATCTCATCTTAATTAAAACAAAATGAAATTTATGATAACTCATGTCCTTGCCACTTTAATTTTTAGGTGTCATTTTCAAAGACTGCAAAAATCTAGGAAGAAACAGATGCTGCCCCAAAGAGTTTCCAGTCTAACTCAGGCAGAAGGAAAAAAAGTAATGCCTTGAGTGATGAAAAAATACCATTCTGCTTTTGCAAAGATCATTCTCAGCAAAAGTGAGAGAAAGCTGGGAATGGAGAACCTGCCTTCACTGCTGTGGCACAAGAGCAAGGAGAAGAGAAAAAGGAAGAGGTGAATGCAGAGGTGGATGGAGGGTTGGAGAAGGGACTTCAAGACAAGAGAAATAATTTATTTCAAAATTAATGCAGACGTGCAAACGACTGCTGTCACCTCTAAGTGCAAAAAGTTCTCATCCAATATAGAGAAAGCAGCAAAGCAAGCCCAGGCAAGTAGAAGTGACATGTCCTGAATAAAGGCTGGAGATGCATTTCACAGCATTATTTTGGACACACTTTGTCACAAAGTGCAGGTATGGATTTTACGTCTTTATTGAAAAACAATCAAAAAAAAGTATTGATAATATTATACAAAATTATATCAAGAAAATTGCCATGCCCTTTGCAAGAGTGAGGATACAGGTGAGGAAATAAATTCAGTTAAATAATTCCCAAGAAGAGCTAGGACAGCTCCCTTTCATTTTAGAAATGAACATAGTTAAGTGATACAGTTTAGCAAGTTATTTAATGACTCTTGTCATGGATGGTATTCATCTGCTAGATGCAACTCTGGTTTTCTATTAATATTTCAAAAGCTCTAATGCAGGTTTGTTTTTTTTTTTTCTTTCACCTACTACAACCTAAGAGTGCAACTATAACTTTTGACCGAAGCAACAAAGCTCTTTCCCCCTTACTTAGCAAGCACCTTCCCAGCTTCCCTTGCAGAACCATCTCCTTATCAAAACTGAGGACAAGCAGCTAGGGCTGATACTATGAATCCTTTGGAAAGAGATTAGATAAAAAATTAAGACAGCAAAAGCTCTTTATTCCTCTCCATAGAAGGCTGGTGGAAAAATGTTGAGTACTATGTGGTTTTCTCTAGGACATTGGTTCTTTCTTTTGCCAACAAGGAGTAAAACCCCTTAAGAGAAAGCCATGACATTTCTTCTTCCCAAACCAACCCCAAATATTTTCAGAAGTAAAGCAGTCTGTTTCTTAATTACTTAATATGTGATGATGACGGTAATCTCATCGGGCTGTGAATGGTCACTGTAGGACCTGCTGCTGCAAAACTATCTGGAAAATGTATTGCTGATTTAAGTCCTATTTACTGCACAAGAAAACACAATTTGAGTTCACCTCTGAAAAATGGAAAGCAAACTATGGCGTAAGACCACACCTGCACTCTGAAATATTCTGTTCTAAGCTTCTTTCCTGTCAAACGTAACAAAATCTAACATTATCTTCAGGAAGTTTCATCAGAAGTTAGTGACTATACAGTCCATTATATGTTATGAGGAAAAATGACAGTGTGTTTATATTCCCATGTCTTTTATGATCAGAAAAATAGAGAAAAAACAGGAATTATATTGTCATACAGACCCAGACCTAACCTGAAAGTGAAAGAGCCAAAATAGATTATAAAACAGGGAGCAGGGAACATACATGAAGTCTGGACAATACTGACAATTTTATTATTTTTTTTTTCCCCAGCACAATCTGTTTTGGAAGCCTGGGTGGGGGAGGAAGAAGAAAGATCATCTGGGAGATGGATTCTTAAACTCTTTGTCATTCTTTCACTCTTGGCCCTCTTCAGTCTCCTACTTTTGGCATCCTGTTTTTCTTCTTATTGCACAGAGAGTTTTAAACCAACAAACAAGCACAAGTCTGGAAAACACGCCTGTTCTTTTCTGGGAAGTGCACAGGAAAGCTCAGCTGCTGCTCACTTTGAGCAAAAGTGACACCCCCATACTCGTTTGATACCAGACAGTTCAGTGACCAAGGAAGACCTCTCTTACTCTGCGAGTTAATGTTAGGCACTGAAACTGCGCATGTCATTAAAGTTCAAAGCAACTGATTAATCCTTTGATGTGTTGCCAGATTATCAGAATAATGACACTTTTTTTTCCCAAACATACTGGTCCATCTTCTTCTTTCGTTTTTAACCCCATGCTTTAATAAGTGGTGAACCTCGGGAAGAAATGGAATCTTTTTATTCAAAGGAGAGCTGGGTACTGGTTTTGGAGCACTTTTATATAAAATGTACAGGATATTACACTGCGAAAAGAAGCAAAAAAAAAATTACTTTTTTTTTCCCCTGGTGCTCTCCTTCTTTAGACTTGGAAAGTAAACATTTCAAAATGCATGCTGTTAGTGGGCTGCACAGCACTACACTTCTCTGTCAAAGTGAATATTGTGATAAATTATGTCAGTCTGTTCATACTTACAATCATCTTCCACTTCCTCATACCAAAGCATGTGAGCAGACATAAAATCTCTCCACAAAAAAGAGGAAAAAGAAAACAACAGCAAAATACTTCTTGGCAAAGTATATTCCAACTTTGCTGCTCCAGTAGCTCTTGCTGAATTAGGCTTGTCCCTGCATAGCGACAGATGTGTTCCCGCACAAGCCCCAGCAGCTCTGTGGAGGGGAGCGCAGAAGGAGCCCTGGTGGGACACAGCTCCAGGCTGGCTGCCGGCAGGCTCTGTGTCCCGGGCAGGGAGGGGCAGGGAACCTCACTTCCACTCGGCCGGCATGGTAACTAATGCCAGTGCTCTTTGGAGGCCCCTAAATGTTTCAAATTCCAGGACCTGCGCAGAAGCAATGCTCTGTGCTTCCCTCAAAACAAAGTTGATTTCCCATAATAGGACAGCCCATGCGCTTGACATATAAGGCTCTGCTTCCAGGGTGGCATGTGCAATGGATTTAAATTATGTGTTACAGCTTCCCAAGGAACATTTAGTGCCACAGAGTGGGGTGCAGTTCCACTCAGAGACCTAGTAAACAGATTTGCCCCCTCCTCAGCAAGTTAACCCCAGCCCATCCCCAGACAGGATCCTCCCTCTTCAGGAGAGGAGCAGTAACCTTCCTCTTTCAGCCATTCTCTCCCAGATGAGACTTTTGGGATTATAACCTCTCTCCCAAGCAGGGGGGAAAAATAAGCAAATCCAGAAGCAGTGCTGTCCCCAGATTAAGTGTTTCCCCCCCTAACTCACGTTAGGTAAGTCGGTAGCTGCTGGGGGGGGGAGGGGGGAGGGGAGCTATTGACTTACAATTGACCTTTCCACTCCCAAGAAAACCACGTGTTGCTGCTGCTAATACACAGCTCAGAAACACCCCACAGAAGAAGCAGAGGCAGGAGTGTATGAAGGTTGCCTCTTCATAATGGCGGGAACATCCCTTCGCTCCCAAATCCCAAAAGCTGCTGGTCCCAAACACATGGAACCAGGGCCCACGTTCTGCCCCTGTCTTTAGAGATAGGCCACAAGGAATCATGTTATTCATTGATGTCTTAATTTGAAATAATTTGAAAAAATACTCTTAACACTGTTCATGACTTTATTTTTTATAGTCTGTCCCTAAAATCCCTAAAATGTTATTTTTCAGTGTTAAAGGTTAGAGTGTCTAGTCATGGTGATAAGGTATAAGCAAATTCCTGGGTTCTACAGAAAAATAAACACAAAAATGAAGTTCATAGTATACTCTTACAGCCACTGGCATTTTCTACACCAATAGTCAAATTAATACCCTAGAGAACCTGGATGTACAGTACACACCAATAGACTCCTAAGGATTAATTTTCAGCCCACAGGAACTGTAAGTCATGAACCAATGTAGAAAATAATCTGAAGCAGTGGAGGGCATGCTGTAACAGCATCAGCATTTTGATTATTTGAGGGAGAAGGAGACTAAGGAAACCCAGGAAAGGAACTGCTTATTGTGCAAAAGTCCTCTTTTAAAATTTCTAAGGTCACCCTTGACAGCCTGCGCTGTCCATAACTGAGGCCCAGTTATGTACTTATAGACTGCAAGTGAAAGTTATATTGAGAGTAGGTGTCTAATACTAGAACTGTGGTCCTAAATCTCTGTTTCTGAATATGACCTGAGGGCCTTCATCTCAACAGAGCTCTGTAGCCTGTTTTACACCTAACTCCGGTCATAAACCACAACATTCCTGTGGATTATTCATCCCCTCTGACAATGTCTTTGAGACCAGCAGAGAACACTCAGATCATGCTCAGCAAGAAGTTCAGTGTTACTCAATAATTTATTCTAAAAACACGGCTCAAAGAAGTACCTAGTAGTAATATTTAAAATATCTTACAAATTCAACAATCCTCCAGATGCAGGAAATCTGTATTTCCTTTCTCTCTTCTTGCTCACAGAGTTTAAAATTCTTGTGTCTCAAGAGAGTCCCCAGTCCACTCACAAGAGTGCAGAAACCTTCAGACTAGAAACATTTTCCTTTCCTCCTACTGATGCTTCTCCACTCTATGGAAAAAGAATCCAAGATTTGTTGGGCCTTTGAGAGAAATAACAAAAGTGAGTGTTCAAATCTATTAGGATTTTTTGTTGTTGGTTTTGAGGGTTAAAATTGAGAGGCTCTTAAAAATTAAATACTATTTTCAGCAGCTATGAATGCTGTACTTGCTTAACACTGAGATACACCAACTCTGCTGAATAGAGGTTTTATATGCATCTGTCGATCCCTACTGACCAGCATCATGCACATCTATGTTGCATGTGTAACCTCATACAGGTTTCTCATTTGGAATCACTAGGTTCGCTTGTTCATAGGGTTTGATTTTTTTCTGAATGAGCATTAAAAACTCTGGTTCCAAGTCTTGGTCTTGGTGACCAAGTCACAATCTCAGTGTAGATCTATGTCAAATAACGTACACTCAATAAATGCTGCTAATCAGAGGCCACTTGCCTCACTCTTGCTTATAAATGAGGCAAGTAGGAGGCTTTGACCTCTGCTCAGTGCTCTGAGACAAAGTGCCTGTGCTATATGAGAGGGAAGGAGCACGCTTCAAAGTCACAAGGAGGTTGGAAAATGTAGAAAATTTGAAATTATAAAAATGTACATTATTTTAAATTATTGCTGGCAGCTGTATTTTCATGTTGCCTTCTTTCACAATCAGTAGTGGGTTAAAAGAAATAAATTTGTCTCTTTACAGTAATGGTTAGGGTGATCTTCAGCCATTCATTAACAAACACTTTACACAGAGGCTTTTTATTTTCCTGCTTGAGAATTTCTTTCAAAACCCAAGTATTGATTAAATTGATACTACCTGCTTTCTAATGGTATGAGCATGACAGTGATGCAGAGTTGGAGAAAAAGCAGAAGAAGAAGCCAGTAGCAATCCAAAAGCAAGGCCCAACAATAAACTGCCCATTCAGGGACCGTTTAGGAGACTGGATTCAGCATACATCAGCATGACCTTAGAAAAGAAATTGATTTCAACATCCAAATTTGGCAGCCAAATTTATTGTCTCAGCAAGCCAAAACAGAGAGAGATTAGAACTTGAAGATAATGGTTGAAAATTAGATTTGACATGGGAAGCAAGTTCTCAGGTGTCTAACTTTTCCTCTGCTGTACAATATTATAGGGCTGAATGGATATTCAGGACTTCTATGTCAGGGAGGGGGGGAAAAAACACCAACATAAAATCAACAACAAAGACACAATTGGAAAATTATGGTTCTGACATACAAAAGAAGTACTACAAGTAGCCAGAATAAATTATATGGGCGGTGATGTCTCAAATTCAGCACAGATAAATCAAATGAGAGCTTCATGTTAACAACCTCCACAAAGGAACAGGTCTTCCATCTCACTGTAATTTAGTAGGATGCAAGCACCAAACAAACTCCCAACAAAAGAAAGCACACCATATTGCCATTTATATCATCTAACAGAGACAATATGTCCTTTCCTGTTAACAGATAAAACAAGAAAATAACAAATAGATAGCATGCCACACAGAACTGATTTACAAACCTCTTATGACTTTTTAAACATCCCAGTGGTGCATATTGTTTGCCAGTAAAACTCAACATCAGGCAGAGTGCATACAGTGTAAACCTAAGACAGATGATATTTTGATTATAATTTCAGAAAACATTTCAACCTTTGTTCCACCCTGTTTTTAACTCCCTGCCAACAGTGACCTAAAAAAAATAAAGGCAATCCAAGCCTGTCACTCAGTTCAGGCATTAGGCTCATAACAAGATGTCTCTGTGCTGTTTCCAGTATTTTCAAATCTATCACATCTATCTGTGTGGGAAGACATGATGAGCTCTAGGGACTATGAGACTGATGTTAAGGGAGAACTGGGATGGAAATCTTTTAAGCACTAATGCGCATCACAGGGTTTTTGCCTGGGTGGTATGTTGGCTCGGAGTCTTTTTATTATTCACTTCCTGTTATGAAAAAAACAAAACATAAACCAGTTGCATGTCAGCAACAGAGGAAAAACAAATCTTCAACACCTTTTATCACAACCAAAGTAAACAGAGAGCTTCTGATTTTCCTGTGAAATCAGAAGGGGAAAAAAAAGAAAAAAAAAAAAAAGAAAATCTTTTCAATGTGAGCCTCTGAAGAGCTCTTTTCCTTCTTTGCTTATTTTTACTTCAAAAAGGAATATGTTGTAGAGGTTTTTAGTACAGGTTGCAAGCTGTTGTTTTTTTTCTCTGTATGCTTATTTCATCTGCAGTCCAGAAAGTAAAAGACACATACAAAATACTTTTAAAAAAACCCAGTTGCTCTAAGTTCTGAAGGAAGCAGTAGATTTTGGCTTCCAGAGTGGGTAAGTTTATAGTCAGAAAATTGGTAGCCAATATGATGCTTAATGCAAAGCCTTCTCATATGCTACTAAAAACCAAATTAAACAACAAAAAACCATCACCAACAAAAAACCAGTTTCAATTAAATGTATTTCTATGCAATGGAAACATGCTCTACTATATGAACTAGCATATTGGTTCATTATTATGTTTATGTTCTCCCCAAGCAAGCTATTTCACTCATGCCATAGTTGCTGTGGCATAGGGATTACTCTTGGTTTTGGAGAGCACCTGGAAAAAAGGCTGGGCTCACTTCTTATTAGTTCAACATAATAAGTAACACTCAGAAAACAAGCAGTAATCACTATCCATTTTGGAAGGCTTCAGCTAAAGGACAAGCAGTCCTTTTTACCTAGGGGAACCCTCTTTGGGGCAAGATCCCAAGCAGATTTATCAGGGTAGTACTGCTGCCTTCATTTCCCATATGCCTAATGTTCATCCTTTGCAGCTCTTTATTCTCAAATCTAGTCCATTTTCCAACTTGCAGAAACTTTCACATCAGCAGAAATTAAATCAATCTTAACTGGAGTCAGTTGGACCAGACTGCTCAGAAGATATACCAAGCCATTAAAAAGGAAAGTGTAAAAAAGGATGGCAAATAATATAAAAACTAATATTAAGAGTACAAAGAAAAGAAAAGGAAGAAGATTTTAATTACTGATATATGCTTGGTAGGAGTCCAAGTAATAAAGAAGAATTAGAATTATTCATTTATGCATATAGAAGATTTCTTCTTAATCTCTCCAGAGAGGATCAGATGACCAGAAGGGAGAACATCTTATTAACTAATATTCCTTTTTCTAGATTTAGGCATGTAACTCAGTCCAAACACCAAAAATACCCCATGTAACCTATGGAGAGGGTCCTCTTCCAGAAGTGTCTTGGTATATAAAATAGACTCCTGCCCCAAAATGTGCTTGGGAGGGGTTGTGGGAAGGGTAGCAGAGAATGCCTGGCTCTGTCTTCTGTTGGCTCACCCTTGATTTTGTGTCCAAACCATGAAAGGCTAAGATCAGACTGTCCCTCTTCTCCCTGTCGTCTCAATGTCCACAGAAAGCACTGAGCACACTGACCAGAAGCGGGACACAGCACATCACATGAGGTCAACAGAAAGCCCTTTGGCGCAGTCACGTTCTCAGGGTGCATCCAAATCACATGTGAAATTTACTAATTCTGAAAAGCACTGCAACTCAACCAAGGGCACCCTGCCTTCAATGTCATCAAAATTCCAGAGGAACTAATCCCAGAGACCACGATGAGCGGTTGCTTAAATGCAACTAGTAACTTCATTATTTGCATCACATGCAGTGAAATATTAACCATTTTTTATGCACACATGCACATTAGCATTCAGATATGTCACTGAGAGACTAAGTGCATGTCCAATCAAGTGCTGTATTGCAATGTATACATATGCATATCTATACATCTTTTAAGAGAAGAGTTTCACAAAGTTGAAAACAGTTGTAAACCCTCATCATTAAGGAGAAAGAAGTCAAACAGGGAAACATAAAAGATCATTGGAATATGTTTGAAAACTCTATTTAGGTGCCTATATGGCATTACTGAGAGAAGTTCCTCTGGTTAAAAAAACACAACTGCAAAAAAAACCAAATTTAGACTAGGAGAGAAAAAACAAAAGCAAATACAATATGTAAGGAGTAGAGGAAAAATGCCAAGCTGATTTCAAAGAATATCAATAAGGAACTAAGAGGTAATTGTGAATCCGAGTCAACAATCCATACATAGGAGACATTCACCTAGGTCTGCAGGCGAGCTGTATCAGCTCTGCCAAAGAGAAATCAAGGTCATTTTGCGTTAGCTGCTAACATAAATACAGATTTCTTTAGGGAATCACAGCTCAAGCACCAACCGCCTAGACAGGCGGAATCACCCTGTTGTGTACTCCCTTAGCTTTACTCTGTTCCAGTCAATGTTTCAGCTGTGTCCAGTTTTGACACAACACTTCATGAAAGCAACATATAAATTGGAGAGCACTTAGCTTCACAAATATCCAGACAGTTTTCTTTGTAAGGAAAGACTGAGAAGATGTCACAAGTTTAGTCTAGGAAGAAAAAGCAAAGGAGTACATAGATTCTGCCTTCCAGTGTCTAAAGATGACAACGGTCTATTTTTCATATGTGCCAAGGAGAAGGATGTAATTCAGATAAAGTAAAATTGTAAGACTATTAAATTACTATGTAAGTAACTTAATCTGAAAGCATATACACAGAGGTTGTCAAGCCCTTGTGCATGGAAGCTTGTGAGGAAAAGTTTAAGAATTTATTTCAAGGGTAACAAAGCATATTTGATCTGTCTCAGCCCTTGCAGCAGAAGAAATCTAATGACTTTCACCTCCATATTTCTGTAACTCTCTGAAACAAGAATTACAGACTACTTAATACTGTCACATACAGTTCAAGTTTGTATTCATTTCATAAACAAAATTAATTGCAGTGTGGAAGGAGATCAGCCCAATGGATACTGAAGTATACTGACAATCTGGAGACCTAAATTCTATTAGCAGTTCAAATTCTGCTCTTTTTTTTCTTTCCCACATAGAAAACACTTAGAAACAAAACAAGTGCTAAACATTAGCATGATTAATTATTGTTTAAGATATGTGACTATTAAGGCTCTGTGTTTTAATTACATTGTTTTCACCTTAAGTCCCCTGGATGACAATTGCTCAAAGCCTTAGTTACAGTGGTAAAAGACTGTCACATTAAATCTGTGAAGACTGGGTTATTATGACAGCAAATTATGATGACAAAATTCTGTTAGTTCGAGTCTAATGAGACATTACTGCACACAGTAGGATGAATGTTAAAGTATTCCTGTGTGGGTCTATATACAGGTTAGTACATCAAGATGATGGCAAAATGAGGTTAATGCATGTCTGCAGAGCTGACATTACAAATGTCATGATGACTGTAAAATGATGCTGCTGCGAGTGAACTATGATTAAAAAATAGGACGCTAAATACACATATGTGTTAAAGGAATGCAAAAATAAACCCACAGAAAAGAAAACCAAAGAAAATTTTATTTAAAGCAAAAGACATACAGGTTATCACTAGTACTGCGAACCAATTCCTTGCCAAACTCCTGATCAGGAGGGTGGAAAGCCAGGATAAGACTGCCTTGCAAGTAACGGCCTATAAATTCCTACTAATAGTATCACTAGGAATTATTTATTTTTTTTTTCCACTAAAAGAGCAATTGACTATATAGAATTATAAATGTTTTTTTAAAAGGGCTCAAGATTATTGTCCTATGACAGAATCTGGGTGATCAGGAAATTCCCTCCTAAATGCAATCATATTGATGTTTTTCTCTCTTGTATTCTGGCAGGGTTAGAAGCATATGGCTAAAAACCAAATAATCTATCAGTCCCAAAATAAATTAGTCCAGTCTCAGGTAAATTCAAATAGAGATGATCCACATCATTATAAGATTATGGTGATTACACATTTAATATGCACAATGCTCGTAATATTTTAATGTGATTAGGTCAGTAACACCAAGGATCTGCTTATCTGTTTCCTTAGTGCAATGTTCTATTAGTAATTCTAACACACCAGAAAAAAACTCTCGTTCAAGACGTGAAAAAAGTAATATTTTTTTCCTGCATTTAAAGTACTTCCTCCTTCCTACAATCTTTCTGTCTATTGCAAAATACAGGAGGTGAACTTCATTTCCAGTTTGGCTACAGCAGCTACTCTGTCCTTTCAAAAGACTGGCATATCTATCTATCTGTTTGTCTATCTATCTGTAATGCTCTCCATTAAGTAGAGGAGGCACTTTATCTTTTCATCACCCCAAATGTGTGATATTCAGTTCCTGTTGATTTACATCAGTGAACTGAAGTGCTTTGGTTAAATAACAGGCTTTGTCAAGTACTTTAGGTAGTGTCTGACCTTTAAGTGGGCAGCATGCATAATTTTCTCCCATCTGGTACAGAGGTAAAGGGAAAAAATTACCTTTTTTTTGCAAATTTATTATATTTTACTGGACAAGTTACCCATCCTATTCAGCAAAATTACAGAATGGCGAACTCTCACTGAAAAAATAAATCTTAAAGAGGTAACTTATTTCAGAGACAACTCCAGAGTGCCTTGAGTGCTTTTCAGGATTTTCAAAACAGCTCCATGGCTAATCAATTAGTAGCCAGAGTACAGGAAAGAAGATCAAAATGATGAGTCCAAGACTCCAAGTCACTGATGGACTGACATTTGTAAGTCATTATCTCTGCATAAATCACATTAATATTCATGTCACTTTTCTGGAAACACACATGCATACCACTTGAAGACATGCACTTTTTAGAAGACTGAGAAATCAGTACAGTCAGCTACTACTCATTAATCTGTCGAGTTGCAGTGAACCTATGGCAACTGAAGTTAGCTGTGAATCTCAAGTGAACACAGGAAAGACAACACAGACTGAAAATTGTAAGGAAAGAACCATATAGGCATCTTCATGCTGCCTGATGGTATTAGTCTTATTAATTATAATCCAGTGAAGATATATGCTTGTGTGGCAATGAGATAAGATGTGTAAAATTCATTGAATTCAATGATATTCTGTGAGACAGAAAAAGAACAGATGGTGGGAAAATTTACTACACTTTTAATCTTTACTGATAAACAACTGCAATCAAATGGCACCTAATTGTTAAAATGACAGGAGAAGTTCCAACTACTGAGTTTCAGAACCTAAAAAAGTCTAATCTTTAAGGAATTCTTTCAAATCTTAACTGTTTTAAAAATTTAAAGTTCATTAGTGCACCTTAAGTTACAGGTAGGTTGGGGTTTTTATTTTAAGCATGTTCGTTGCTTATGTAATGTGTTTAAAAATGCTTAGGTGATTAGAACTGAGGGTTGACAAAAGTCCAAAAGGATTGTGTGCTGTATGTAAAAAACTGCTTCCCCTAAACATATTTAATATAAATGTAAATCCATAATTTAGATCAGAAGTGAGGCAGCTTTATTATTAACATTGAGAAGAGAATTATTCGGCAGGGGTTTTTTTATTATAGATCCTCTTACATACAACCCAAGTGACTACTTTCATATAAACAAAATGTTCCTCAAACTATATTTATACAGTAAATAATGGATTATGCATGTTATATAAGTAAAACTAACTTGTATATTAACAGTGGACAATGTGGACTAAATTTAAAATTTGCTAAAAATTATCAGTCCATGGAAGACAAAGCAACATGCCCCATAGAGAGGACAAGAGTAGCACAGGGATTTGTAGAGCAAAGTATTGGTATCAACCTCTGTAGACTTTTTATGATAGCTGCAGATGCCTGGATTTAATTTATCTCATATTATTGTAGGTGCTTCATGGTAATTTGCCTGGCTTGTACTTCATTGTCCTGAAAGGCACAAGCCTTCCATAGATCCTGAGTAAGAACCAACAGCCCAAGCCAGTAGATCCAGTCACTGTGAAACATATTTTAAATGGCCTGTGTTTAAACACCTGATTTATTCCCTGTCAGTGCAGCACAAGTAATGGCTTTTTATTTTCTTTTTTAAAAATAGAAAAAAAATATTTCAGATTAAAGTACTCTGTCACTCAGCAATCATTCCAATGACTTTTTTCCCAGTTTGATAAATATAGCTTCTCACAAGGATGTTCTTCAGCAGAATTTAGATGCATCAAAGTCTACCAAAGCTACCAACACAACTGAAATAAATATTTTTAAATTCAAAACCATATAAATAGTCTTGAAATTGTTTTATGATTATACGTAATTGAAGAAAGCAAAATACATAAAAAACCACAATAAGTACTTCAGCTACTGTGTAAAACTGTTTCGACAGCATCTGGGTGAGAGGTGCCAAAAGCAAAGTGTAATTTTTTTAAAAAACCAAACTTTTCTGGAAATAAAACCCAGTATGTCTGGTTGTGGTACCGGTCTAATTTTAGAAATTCTAATAAGAATACAGTTAGTAGACATAGATACGAAGTAGTGGGGAAATGGCTTTTACAGACGGAAACCATGCTTCATGTATGTGGTAGAGTTCTTTGAAGGAGTCAGTGAGCACACAGTGAAGAGAAACCTAGTTTATACATAATCACAGAATGGGCCAAAAAAACCAACCAAACAACTAGGGCAGATCGCTCAGAAAGGCATCCAGACAGGTCTTGAAAGTCTCCAGAGAAGGAGACTCCACAACCTCTCTGGGAAGCCTGTTCCAGTGCTCTGTGACCCTCACAGTAAAGAAGTTCCTCTTCATGTTGACGTGGAACTTCCTATGCTCACGTTTGAAACCATTGCCCCTCATCCTATCACAGGCCACAAGTGAAAAGCTTGTCCCTGCCTTCTTGATGCCCAGCCCTCATGTATCTATAGACATTAATTAGATCCGCCCTCAGTCTTCTCCCCTCTAGACTGAAAAGTCCCAGGTCTCTTAGCCTGTCCTTGTAAGGCAAGTGTTCCAGTCCCTTACTTATCCTCTGGTGGACTCTCTCAAGTAGATCCCTGTCCCTCTTGAACTGGGGAGCCCAGAACTGGATGCAGTAGTTCAAGTGAGGTCTCACTAGGGATGAGTAGAGGGGGAGGAGAGATGAACCCACTCTTCCTAATGTACCCCAAGGTATCACTGGCCTTCCTGGCCACAAGGGCACATTGTTGTCCCATGGATAACCTCTTGTCTACCAGGACTCCAAGATCCTTCTCTATGAAGCTGCTCTCTAGCAGATCACCTCCTAACCTGTACTGGTGCATTTTGTTGTTCCTTCCCAGGTGCAGGACTCTGCATTTGCTCTTGTTGAACCTCATTAGGTTCCTGTTTGCTCAGTTCTCCAGTCTGTCCAAATCCAAATTTAATTTAAATTTAATTTAAAGAATTTTCAATACAATTCCTCATTGAGGACCTTAAAGAAACAAAGATGCCAGGGAATAACAGATCCACTTTTTTCTCACAAACAAGTAAGTCATTCAAAGATAAAATGGAAAAAAAATGCCAAAAGCATTCAGCTTTCTCAAGTGTGGATGTCACCAGCCAAGTTTCACAGAGATCAGTACCAGGGCGGGTCAACATATAAGCATCATTTATATCATAATTTGGATCTAAAAAAAGAAAGCAACTTTCAAGTTTCCTAGTAGTGCTAAGATGTTCAGGGAAATAAAAATGAAAGTTGACTGTGGAGAGATGCAGAAGATTCTCAGAGTGTCAGCTAAGCAATAAAAAAGACAAATGAAATTCAATATCGAGAATATGTGGAGAAAAAGAAATCTCGACTTTACGTACTCAGCATGGACTCTGAACTAGTTATTACCACTCAGGAAAGAGATCTTGGAGTTATAAAAGCTCTATGAAAATATCAACTCCATCTTAGAAGCTGTCAAAAAGCAAATCAAATGCTGGTCATTACTATGACAGAAATAGAGAGTACCATATAAAGCACCATTATGGCATTATTTAAAGGTTTCAGATGTTCATACTTTGAATACTGTGGGCTTTCTACTTCCCTTATCACTAAAATGATACAGCAGGAAAAGTAAGGACAACAGAAATGATTGAAAGCTAAGGAGAAATGTCTTCCATATAAAGAATGACTAAAGAGTATTCAAGGTAAGGTGAAGGAAGCGTGAATGAGCATGCAAGTTAGATCTTCTGAACCTAAAAAGAAGGAAGAGATTGCCCAGGAGATACACACAACTAAGCAAGGAGCACAGTATTACATAAGGCAACAATCGAGGGATTTGATCATCTAAACCATCCATGCCAGAGTGTGGCTTAGGCCGTGGCATCATCACTGCCAGATCTCCAAAAACATAATTTTAATGTGCAGAGAGAGAGGGGAAAAAAAAAAAGCTGACCCCAGGCTGGGCGTCTCACATGTGCTGGAAACAAATGAGGGTTCATTTTGTTGCTACAGAAGCCTATGGGATGTCCATATTTAAAGAACTGTGCAGTTCTGATCTCCAGGAGGATGCAGTGGAGTTAGAGAAGAGCAACTGGAAACAGTCAAGGGGCTGGAGTTGCTGCCTTACAAGCAGAGACTCAAGTTGCCGCATTACAAGCAGAGACTCAAAGAGCTGGGATGCTTCGATGTGTAGAGGAGAAGGCCCAGGGAAGATAGGACAGATAGGGCTGAGGCTTGAAAATTATGAAGAGGGTGAACAAGCTGCATATGGAAGTTATCTACTGAATCTTGTAACACAACAACTAGGGTTATGTAATGCCCAATTAGCACTGAGACAGTAAGAAAGTATTTCTTCAGCCTGTGGGCTACCAGCTTCTGATCTTGCTGCCCAGGGAGGTTATGAAGGCAGATGTTTATCAGCTGGTTTAAAATAGGGTTAGATAAATTCATGGACAACGCAGCAATGAACAAGTAACAAAAGGAATAGGGCCAGAATGTAGCCAATAACTTTTTAAAAACAGTAATTGCATATGCTAAGGGAAGATGAGAAAATGGACCTCAGAAAGGAGCCAGGCTCATGTGCTCTCCCTGCCTAACATCTCCTGATGCCATTTGCTGGAGAAATAATCCTGGGCTGGATGAATCATTGGTCTGGGACAGCAGGACATGCTGTATGAACTTATTTTACCTGGAAAAGGAAAGACTGCAGCTGAACATAACTAAGGTGTATTAAATAATGAGTCTTCAGAGAAGATAAACAGAGAACAATCTTTCCGTGTCCCTCCTAGCAGAAGAACTGCATATAAAAAAGACAAAAAGTGAAAGACAATCAGCAGATGGCTAATTAAAAAAAAAAACGAGAGAGAGAGAAATATCTCTTCACACTACAGTATAGGACTCTGCTGCTGGATATTGTGTGCTGGATACCTGTGCCCTATGTCAAGCACTGAGCATCACTCTGCAGACATCATTTTGCACGCATGGACACAATAACTTCTTTATTTCCGCTGCTCCAGTGCCTCTCAGGCAAAACGCTGTTGGTAAACTTTGATGGGAACAGTGCAACACAGGTGAAATCACTGACATCGCTACATTATTCCCATCTTTTGTAGCTACAGCCACCTCTGACTTTAATAATGCTGTGTGTTTTAGTACAGCAGTGTTTGCATGTCAAAAATTTAAAGAGCTTTCCAACTTCTTAGCATACATACTGCTTTCAAGGGTTTATAATTCAGTTGAGAAAATGCTCACAGCTGAAGATCAGCATTCAAAATCTCAGTGTGGAGGCAGCATTTCATTTCAGTTGTGAGAGGGAAAACAGGATGTCATGTTTATAACTATCAATAGAATGCTCCTGTTGGGTTTTTACTTTCTGCATTTTTTTCCAGGTATGAGAGATTTTCCTGTTTCAAGTTAAGCAGCCCAATGTATTAGTAAATGACGACCACTGATGACAACATGAGCAAGAAAAGGTAACTGTCTATTCAAAAGAAAAGATATTACAAAATTAGTTAACCTAGAACCACATTTTTACAAGAAACATAAATATAATTCTGTAAAGCACGACAAAATAGTCATCACTACATGATGCTGTGATGACAAAACTTTGTAATTCTTTTGAATATTGAGTTCCTGCCTTTACATTCAGGAGAGAAGACACATACTAACACTAGGGAAATATGTAAGATGCAGGAGTCTTTATAATTTCCAAAGTCTTGCAAGGAATCAAAAAACTGTTCTTCACTTCAGAGAATTTGTGGATTAAGAGAGGATACCGGCCTTTGCTTCCCAGTTCTCAAGTTGTACTAGTTGTTTCCACAGATGTTACTTCAGAAATATTTACTAATGATGTAGTCATTATATAAAAATATGTTGTTTATTAACATACATTTTAATTTCTTCTTCCTTCTTCCTATCTGCATGCATATAGAGAATTGTAGTTGTCTCAAGTCTCAAAACATGTATGACATACATATACTTCTCTATGGAATTCAGTTCAGGGCATGGGAGAATGAGAGGTTCATTGCATTTCCAATATCTATCACCAGAAGTACAGAAATAGTAACATTTTATTTCATTTAAAACTGTGCGCCTTTCCCTTCTCTCACAAGCTTCATTAGAAGTAGAGCAAATGGGAGAAGACAGAAGGAAATAATGACCCATTAGAAATTACCATCCCTACAGACTGATTAAAAACCCCACACTGAAGAGTGTGGGGTTTCACTGATCTATGTATGTGGGTATATATACATTTACACATATAAAAATATATACACATGTGCAAATGTGTAGATATACAGACATGGAATATGGGAAGAAATGGTAAGAGTTCAGGACTCAAAGCAATATGAGTTTTACAGGAATAGGGTATTTGCTATACCTGCTGCTGGAATAGGCTTCTAGATACCTTAGCTTAAATGTATCTAGAAATAAGGGAAAGCTTAAGTCCACTAAAGTCTTCCATGTAGCTATAGTTTACAAAAATTACCCAGTGCTTATTCCACTAAAGGATAAGCATGTCTCTTTCC